>NC_134408.1:2823953-3123953 GCF_038048845.1 Mixophyes fleayi | reverse complement strand
AGCTAAATGATCCTGTCACAGAACAATGTCAGTCAGGGGGTAGTTGTCTTGTGTGAAATTGTGTAACGGGTGGTAATAGGGTAAGGTAAAGAGGTTAAGATGGTGGTTGAGGAATATCATAAGCTTGTCTGAAGAGGTGGTTTTTCAGAGAACGCTTGAAAGTTTGTAGACCAGAGGAGAGTCTTAATGTGCGAGGGAGAGAATTCCATAGAGTGGGTGCAGCCCGAAAACAGTCCTGTAACTGGGATTGGGAGGATGTAATGAGCGTGGATGAGAGACGAAGATCTTGTGCAGAACGGAGTTGCCGAGTTGGGAGATATTTTGAGACAAGAGAGGAGATGTATGTTGGTGCAGCTTTGTTGCTGGCCTTGTAGGTTAGTAAAAGTATTTTATATTGGATTTAGTAGAAAACAGGCAACCAGTGTAGAGACATACAGAGTGATTCAACAGAGGAATAACGATTTGCAAGAAAAATAATCTTGCTGCAGCATGCAAAATAGATTGTAGGGGTTTGAGTCTGTTTTGGGGAGGACCAGTAAGGAGGGAATTGCAATAGTCAATGCGAGAGATGATAAGTGCATGAATTAAGGTTTTTCAAAAAACGTTTTTGCAGTGTCTTGCGTAAGATATGTGCGAATTCTGGAAATGTTTTTTAGATGTATATAACATGATTTAGCTATAGAGTCAATGTAGGGAACAAAGGATAGGGCACATTTATAGGGCTTTGGCAGAGAGGGGAGACATTTGATGTGTTTGAGGTTTGCCATAGAGCGGTAGTGCTCTGATATATGTGTGTGTGAGTAGTGTGGGGGACCTGGATTAGGCTAATAGAAGCAGAGTGAGAGAAAAGAGGATTTATATACTTACGTTAAATCAGTTTCTCTGATTATGTCTGGGGACACTGCTTACCATGGGGTGTGTAGGGGAGCATGGGAATTGGCACCCAGCTAGTTAATTTCTAGCACTGCTGACAGACCCCTCCCCTATATAACTCCCCCCTTCCTCTTCCTCCTCAGTTAATTTAAAAAGCCCCAAGGAGAAGGGTCAACCAAACAAGAGCACAAGGAGGAAAAACAGAAGGGAGAGATCGCAGTGTCCCCCAGACGAAATCAGAGAAACGGATTTAACCGTTTCATACGCTTTGTGAGAAAACCCACTTAGTGCAGAAAATACACACATATGTCTCACCCCACATACATCACCCCATAGACTGAAGCCAAAATGTAATCAGGCTAATTTAGGAATACACTACAGCTGTGCTAATCAAAGGAAAATAAAACATTTGTTGAATAGGCTAGAGGAGGCCAGATACCTATAATAAATTAGACATCAATAAAAGACTCTGGTCAACCTAAGTTACAGATAACAAATTCCTATAACACACTTTTTACACACACAGTTGCAGAGATGAAATATACAGATTAATGTTCAGAATAGCAGAAGCATGGATGGTCATACCTGGAGATAAAAAGAGAAGAGAAGGATGATGGTTAGCTGCTGTGTTGTCTAACTGTGCATTTTCATACACTTTGTGAGAAAACCCACTTAGTGCAGGAAACACACACATACATCTCACCCCACATACGTCACCCCATAGACAGGAATTTCACAGCTCGCCTGCAGAGGGGGGTTTTTAGAGCATGAAGGTTTGGAGGATGGGGAAATCTTTTTTTATGAGAAAGGGAATTCCACAGAGTGCATCCCGAAAAATGCCCTTTAACCAGGAAAGGGAGCAGGTAATGAGTGTGGATGAGAAACACAGATCGTGTGCAGAGCAGAGGTGTCAAGTTGGGAGATATTTGGAGACAAGTGAAGAGATGTATTTTGGTGCAGACCATCCTAAAATTTCCTTCTATACTCTGAGCCTTATCTCCAGAACTTGTATTTCATGTATGGACCTGTTAGTGTGTATTTCATATTGTTGTCATCACTGGGCATTGCAAGCTTCTTTTAATCAAAGAGCTGCTATATCTTCATGCATTGCTCCAGTGCCTGGAGATTCTCTATGTGGCCAAAGGCTTTATACTTAGGATGTAAGCTGGGCCCTCTTCCCTCCTGTATCCTTACCTGTTCTTCTGCTTCGTGTTTATTGCAGCAGCCTGCCTGGAGTTTCTGAAGTATTGGTACTTTTTGTTTATTGTTCTGTACTGTTATACCCTGTATAGTCTACTGTTTATACTATGTGCGGCGCTGCGGAAACCTTGAGGCGCATAACAAATAAATGATGATAATAATAATAATAATAGTAATAATAATAGTAATACAGGTATCAACACAATGTGGTGGAAAGAGACATCAGATCTGGTTTGTGTAGAGGAGGTGAAGAATTATCTGTGATTAAGTATTATTATTATTATTAAGAACATTTATTTATAGGGCACCACATGAGGTCAGCAGCGCAGTACAGAGGGCAAACAACAGGACTGTACATGGTATAACAGTACAATACAGTAAACAAATAACAGTACAACAATCAACACAGCTACTGGGGTACAAGGGGTATATTCAGCGCAGGATTAGAGCCCCTAAAATAAGTACAAAGACAATGGAGGAGTGGCACCATGGGGCAGATAGCCCAAGGAGAAGGTGCGCAGTGTAGCTGGTAAGAAGGCGCTATAGGTAATGAGAACAGGAGGGAAGAGGGCCCTGCTCACTAGAGCTTACAATCTAAAGGGATATCGCATGGAAACAGTTAACAGCTGTGACTGTGCCATCATCAGGAAGCATTTGTATCCTTAGCAGATGTAAAAGATACACCTCCAAACAGGTGTGTATGTGAGATTCTGCCAGTCTGCATGAGCCACATTTGAGTAAACTTCCCTGTAGTAGACTTAGCCTTTGTTACAATGCCCCTGCCCTCCCCCATCCCTCCTCTCTAGGCACAGGGGGCCATAGGTTCCAGAATCTTGCAAGTCTGCATATGCGCATATACGTGCATCCAGTTTAACTCACAATTTTGCCTAAGAACACAGCCATGAATAATAAGGCAAAATAATAAGGCAAAAGTAATAATTAAGTGGCTCAGGGATCAAAATATCAAAATTTTGGGTCCATGGCCAAGAAACTCCCTCGCATTGAGACCTTGTGGTCAATCCTCAAGAGATGGGTGGACCAGCAAAAACTCACAAATTCTGACAAACTCCATGCATTGGAATGGGTGGTCATCAGTCAGTATGTGGCCCAGAAGTTGATTGACAGCATGCTAGGGTAAATTGCAGAGGACTTCAAAAAGAAGGGTCAACACTGCAAATATTGACTTTTTACATAAACTTAATGTAATTGTCAATAAAAGCCTTTGACACTTATGAAATGCTTGTAATTATACTTCAGTATAACATAGCAACATCTGACAAAAAGGTCTAAAAACACTGAAGCAGTAGACTTTTTGAAAGTCAATACTTGTGTCATTCTCAAACCTTTTGGCCATGACTGTGTAACTGAAACACAGTCATAGCCATGTTCCAGTCCAAATTTTTTCCTCTACAGCATAGTGAACAATGATCCTGTGTTAATCCTTGACTAATGCCTCTAGTCAGTCTAGCACTACTTGTGAAGTATGGACACTGTAATGTACATGATGACCCCGAGCCCCCGCACTCCCCCTGAACTGTCCTCGGTAATCCTCTCAGCAGTCAGTGCACCGGTGGCAGTAGGTATCGTAGTAACCTGTGATAGTCCCCAGTGCCGGCGCCACCATTGGGCAGCCTTAGGCAGCTGCCTAGTGCGCCGGCCACTGGAGGGAGGCACTGAGGCCAGGGACACACTAATTATTAATATTATTAAAAATTAGTTAAATGAATGCTCTCCTGCAGAACTATGCAGTGCTCCTACAGTGCAGCAATGCATTTTAAAATGCCGCTGCCTGCCACAAAATACATACATGCTGCACCCCACCACTGCCTGCCACAACATACATACTGCACGCCACCACTGCCTGCCACAACATACATACTGCACGCCACCACTGCATGTCACATACATACATACATACATATTGCACAACACCGCTGTCTGCCAGAACATACATACATACATATATACATGCAAACTGCATGCCACCACTGCCTGCCACAACATACATACCTACATACATACATAATGCATGACACCCACTACCTGACCCAACATACATACATACATACATACATACATACATACAAATTGCACGACACCACTGCCTAGCAGAACATACATGCATAGAAACTGCATGCCACCGCTGCCTGCCACAACATATATACATATTGTACGGCAATTGGTCAATCGAAATTTAATAGGTACAGTCGAAAATGTGGAAAATCTGTTAAAGTGTAAAACCAGGAAATGTAAATTGGAGTTTGGCTCTATTATGTTAAACATGAAATAACATTAGAAATAGATCAATTTACTTTTAATGGAGTATCTCACATCATTGTATTGTGAAGTCTTACCACTCGGCTGAAGAATTTAGAATGTAGCGTTATCTGTTTTTCATATGTTTGATGCGCTTTCCTTGAATTAACATGTAGATGTGAAAGTAGCTTTCTGTTTAAAATGTAATACTTCACAAAAGAACTATTATAAGGGTACACTGCACACTTGGATTTGTTGTTAGCTTCAGTTAAAACCATATTTATTATGAGAAAGGTAGAAAAAAAGAAAAATTTAGTGGCCTCTCCTCTTTTGTACTTCATGCGCCTGTAATTGAATCAATTTTAAGTGACTCTTAATGATCATCTGACACTGTTTAATTGTTTTGTGTAACATATAATTATTAGCATCTGACAAGGTGATAAAATGTATGATATGTATTTGTGCAGAAAATTTTAGATATTACTACTAAAATTGTGTGTGACTATAGAACATACAAACTTCACCCCACCACTGCCTACTACAACAGACATTAATGCTGCATCCCAGCACTGCCCAGCAGAACATGCATACAGACATACTGTATCCCATCACTACCTGCCAGAATATATTTGTGTAATATGTGACAAAAACTGTTGCGTAGGGGGTGACGTTTGAAAGGAAAGTTGATCTTAAGGGAGTGGTATTTTTTTAAAGAAACATTGGTGCAAAGGGGGTGACAAGTGGAAGGTTACATGTGAAAGTAAAGCTGGTAAAAATAGGGTGTCATGTGAGAGAAACTGGTACACATGAAGTGACGTGAATAAAAAGCTGGTGCACTTGGTGGTGGCATATGTGCATGTGATCACACAGCTGGTGGGCAGAGGGGTATGTGTGAGAGAAAGACATGCACTGGAAATGGAGGGTGCTAGGTTTAGAGGTAATCTGAGGAAAAATTACTTTACTAAAATGGTGGTGGACAGGTGGGATAGGCATGCAATAGAGGTGGCGTAGACTATATAATAGAGCAATATAACAACTCTTGTTAATTAGGGATTAAGTAAATTGTGGAAACTAGATGGGCCAAGTGATTCTTATCTGCAGTGAAATTCTAGGTTCATTAATATTTTCACTTTAAAAAAAAGCCATGAAATTTCCACAGACAAAAACCTTACGTTTTAACATGTCCAATTAGGGTTCCTTACACACATCTAAAATGTAAGAAAACTGTTGAAACTCTTCCACTCAAATGCCAAAAAGCAATGAAATTATGATGATTAGAAACCTTAATGGACGTGTTTCTTTCACAATACAGACATGGTATGTCATCATATCCTGTGGTTAGCTGCAGATTCAGCACTATCATGGAGTCAGATTACTGTCACTCACACAATACAGACATGGTATGTCATCACATCCTGCGGTTACCTGCAGATTCAGTACTATCATGTAGTGAGATTGCTGTCACTCACACAATACAGACATGGTATGTCATCACATCCTGTGGTTAGCTGCAGATTCAGCACTATCATGGAGTGAGATTGCTGTCACTCACACAATACAGACATGGTATGTCATCACATCCTGCAGTTAGCTGCAGATTCAGCACTATCATGGAGTGAGATTACTGTCACTCACACAATACAGACATGGTATGTCATCACATCCTGTGGTTAGCTGCAGATTCAGCACTATCATGTAGTCAGATTGCTGTCACTCACACAATACAGACATGGTATGTCATCACATCCTGCGGTTAGCTGCAGATTCAGCACTGTCATAGAGTGAGATTGCTGTCACTCACACAATACAGACATGGTATGTCATCATATCCTGTGGTTAGCTGCAGATTCAGCACTATCATGGAGTCAGATTACTGTCACTCACACAATACAGACATGGTATGTCATCACATCCTGCGGTTACCTGCAGATTCAGTACTATCATGTAGTGAGATTGCTGTCACTCACACAATACAGACATGGTATGTCATCACATCCTGTGGTTAGCTGCAGATTCAGCACTATCATGGAGTGAGATTGCTGTCACTCACACAATACAGACATGGTATGTCATCACATCCTGCAGTTAGCTGCAGATTCAGCACTATCATGGAGTGAGATTACTGTCACTCACACAATACAGACATGGTATGTCATCACATCCTGTGGTTAGCTGCAGATTCAGCACTATCATGTAGTCAGATTGCTGTCACTCACACAATACAGACATGGTATGTCATCACATCCTGCGGTTAGCTGCAGATTCAGCACTGTCATAGAGTGAGATTGCTGTCACTCACACAATACAGACATGGTATGTCATCACATCCTGCGGTTAGCTGCAGATTCAGCACTGTCATAGAGTGAGATTGCTGTCACTAATAAAATGATGGAGCTGCTAATTCACAGATTTGTGTGATCACTGGAATACACACACGCAGTCTATGCAACTGACGGTATGAGCAGCTATGTAGCACAAAAGATAGTTTCCACATCCATCCCACTCAGTCTGTACAACCATCTAGACATTGGTGTCATGTAGCCTAGCAATAATTTATGACAAACATACATTTAATTAATTCATGAACAAAAATGTAGCTCAACTTCAGAATGCATTATCTCATCAATACAGAGTTTTATCTCATGCTGACAAATATTATCTTTCTCCTCACATGCTTGTAAAATTACATTTTCTTAGTTTAGTTTTTTTGCAGTTTACGGTCTTACTGGCCTAGAAAGAGACAACAGAGCAACTTCATAAAGACTTTTTAGCAGACTACAAGAGAACAATATATTTAAAATACATTTAATTGGTGTCGAAGCCTCTGCTAGGTTTGGTTTTCAGTGAGCAATGTTTGTCATTACATTCTCTTACAAAGCCTAAGCTGACTTGAACATTATTTCAAGGATACATAAAGCCAACATGACAAGATGACTGGGGAATCCTTTTATTAGTAATCTGCACAGAAGTCTACATCAAACGCACTAGAACAATGCAGCAAGTGATTTATACATACACACAGACAGACAGAGAGAGAGACTAGGGGTGAATGTGATAGCAGCCAATTAACCTACAGTATGTTTTTGGAGTGTGAGAGGAAACTGGAGCACCTGGTGGAAACCCACGCAAACATGGGGAGAACATACAAACTCCTCACAGATAAGGCCATTGTCGGGAATCAAACTCATGACCCCAGTGCTGTGAGGCAGAAGTGTTAAACACTAAGCCACTTTTCATTCCCATTACATTCTTCATACCTCCACTTTTATATTTTCATTTCGATCACTGGGTGTTGTTTCAAATACTTAGTTATTTTTTTTAGGATTATAATAGATCATGATTTATATATTAATTATACACTTAGGGTATTAAGGATTACCTTAAAGGCCTATGAACTATCCTGATAATCTTCAGTACAGGATACATTTTGGCCAATGCAGCCTATAATAAGTGTGTTAAGATGGACATTTTTTTTAAAGAAATAATAATTGTTTATACTTATATGGTCATAAATTAGCAGGACAAGATAATGATGAAGATTATTATTACTACTACCGTTTATGTATATAGTGGCAGCATAATGTACAGTGCTGTACAGAGAAGTTTTATTGCTCACATCAGACTCTGCACCAGGGAATATTACAATCTAATTTCACAGGCACACAAAGTCACACACACTAGACACAATTTAGTTTGCAAATGATGTTGCTGTGTAAAACCTATCTTTATAAGACTCAGCCTGGGGCTACCACTGGGGGCAAAGTTCTATATCTGGTACTGTGTGGGAAAGATCTGTGTTCCTATTAATTTTGTGAAAATAAAAAGAGTTGCTATATACATAATTTACTTGTATATTATTCCACAACAATGCCATGTGGAAGTCATTTCATCACAAGGTTTAATTTAAACATCCTCCACATGTACAATATTTTATTCATTTATTTAAAATATTTAAATAAATTAATAAAAAATACAAATTTAGATGTGACTTGTTGCTCATGGCCTGAATTTGGAGCAAAAGCTGATGTTTCCCCTATAGAATGCTGTCTCACCTCTCCAGCAAAACACCTACCTGCCCCTCCCCATCCCTTCTCTCAAACTTGTAAATTCATTCATTTTATGACTTGCATCCAATTCTGCTTCACACATGTATACAACCATGACACACATGTATACAACCATGACACACATTTATACAGCCTTAAAACATAAATAGCCACATATAAAGAATGAATAGACCTGCAGGCTCCTAGCTTTTCCTTTTTTGAAACTCATAAATTCATTAAAAAGATGTTGAGCAATCCAATTGGGTGCCACATCCTTGTATGGAGCATATTTGTATATAAGTGATGGCACGTGAATGGATGGATGCCCACCCAAAAAAAATAAAAAAAATATATGTATATATATACTTTGCTTTGATAAAGTATAAATAAATAAAAATGCTATTCTCAGTGATCCTAAAAAGGCACAAAAGTAAAAAGAGTGTTGGAAGCATCTGAGAAAGCAGTGATATGATAATTTTCTCTCCCCCAGACCTTCTACTACACATGGTGATCATGGTAAAAAATATGGAGGTTGGACAATAAACAAAGCCCCATCCTGAACACTCAGGTGTGGCATAAGACCCTTTTATAGAAGGGAAAGAGAGTTGGAGTTTCTGTACCTCTGGAGAAGCCCTAATTTGGTAAGTCAGACTTTGAAGTAACCTGTTCAGTCTTTCCACCATGCAGGTCCTACAAAAACTATACATAGACTTATTTTCCAGAAGGTGGTTCAGTACATCATTAAGTGCATCTGCACCAGTTTATATAAGTGGCAAACAAATAGATGAATTTGCCCAAAAGGTAGAAATCTTGTAGAAAAATGTATTGCCAGGCACGCGATGACTGACACAATCCGGCTTTTAGAAAAGTTGTGTAGCACAAATCTTAGTAACATCTTACAATTCATAGAGATTGTGCAGTCAGTGTGAGGCTCAGCTTGATGTACTAATAAAAAAACTGAATGGAAACTGAAAATTTTGTTAGATGTAACTCTATATTATGACATTTTACATATATCCAAACTCATATTGAGATAAGAACAGCTGCCAGAAACTGGAATGACCAAGCAGTATTCAAAACATAAAACTGGATCTTACAGCAATATACCTATTCATAAAGCTAAGAGACTAGAGTACATGCTGTGTATTGCTATAGAAGCACATTATCCTCACACTCTTTATTCAAGACCTCACTTCTAGCTCTTCACTAAGTTGTTATTACATTATTGACAAGAAAGAGGAAAATCTCTGGAGATATTTGACTCATGGATTTCAACAGTCTAATAACTGTAACTTGTTTCATTGTACTAGTTCTTGAGGCCATTACTGGAATATTTGGAAATATTTTTATAATATCTGTCATTTTCTTCAAGAATGCCAAATGGCTAAATAAGAGTGACTGCAATAAAATTCTTGTTGCCTTGGCTATCTCCGGTGGGTGTCATGACTGTTTCTTGACTGTTAACATTTTATCTGGCTTCCTTTTCCCGGAGATTTATGCATCACTTTATATTGCTTACACCGTCTTATTTCTGACTCTGTTCAGTGCCTCTTCCTGTGCCTGGATGGCTGCCACCCTATGCTTCTTCTACTTCATAAAGATCACAACCTTCAGCTCCCATATCTTTGTTTGGGTCAAGATGAAGATCAGCAAAATCATAAACTGGATGATGTTTGTGACCCAAATGGTGTCTATTTTAAGCACTTCTCTAAACATATTAAAATTACTTGAACTAAAAGAATCTATTAGAAATAACTCCACTGTCTTCTCTAACATGACATCGGAAGCTCAAGAGGACATGCAAATACCCATTACTTTCTTTAGCAATTGTGTGCCCATGTTCATCATGATGGTCACTACTGCCTCAACTGTTGTGTCCCTTATTCTACACCATCACAAAATGAAGAGGAACATGGGGACATCTGTCAGAGCGAATACAACAGCTTATGAAGGTGTTGTCCGTACAATGATTAGTTTCTTGGTGTTTTATGCAATATTTTATGTGTCAATGTTGATTTATACTTTTGCTATTTTTACTTCAACAAATCTTGGATATTGGATAATGTTGATAATTATGTTCTCATTTACCCCAGTTCAGTGTATTTTCTTAATCTCTTGTACCCCAAACCTGAAGAAAGCTTGGGGGCACATGATATTATGGATCAAAGACAAGATCTCTGTAAGCACTGGAGACTGATTTATTTATACTATATATTCCTCAGTAACAAGTAACAGTGATCAGTCTGTAATATAATCTAATTTGTAAAATCTATTGTATATACAGTATGTGTGTATTGCATGTCTGATGTATATATTACTGTAATAATATAATTATTCCTGTGCTGTAAATATCTGATTTCTGACCAGCTATAATCTAATGGATATAACATTTACTGTGCGTTTATCCAAGTCAAGTCTCTACATACAGTTGGACAATCTATTTGCACAAAATTTAGTTTTTTGTTTGAAAGATCTTACAAATGTTGGGTTTTTTTGCATTCTGAGCAACAAAATTGATTTCTAGAGCTAATATAGTGTTTTTATAACAGTGCATATAGATCTTCCAGAAGAAAAATAAACAAAAGAAATTATTATTATTATTATTATTATTATTATTAACATTTATTTATATAGTGCCAGCATATTCCATAGTTCTTTACATTTGGAATAAAAAACAGTAATATATTGAGACAGAGTATTGCAGACAGACAGAGAGGTAAGTGGGCTCTGCTTACAAGCTTACAATCTATAAGAGTTTGATATATGAGGATAAGAGTTACATATTGCTTATTGGTTCAGCCCGGTTGTAAAGGTGAAAGATGCCTAGTGAGCTATATGATCCAGTCACACAGCAATGTTGGTCGGGGGTTTAGAGGGTAGTTTGCGTATAGAAAGTACACATGTAAGTTGTGTGAACTGTCTTCTAGAGTAATAGGGTGCCCTAGGGAGGTTAAGAAGGTGGTTGAGGAATCATCATCATTTATTTATATAGCGCCAACATATTCCGTAGCGCAAACATAGTAAACTAATAAACAAACTGGGTAACACAGACAAAGAGGTGAGAAGACCCTGCTCGGAAGCTTACAATCAATGGGACAATGGGAGTTTGACACATGAGGCTAAGGCTACATTTTGCATTTCGGCCCAGCCAGACTGCAAAGGTAAAAGTGACTCATAAGCTAAATGATCCTGTCACAGAACAATGTCGGTCAGGGGGTAATTGTCTTGTGTGAAATTGTGTAACGGGTGGTAATAGGGTAAGGTAAAGAGGTTAAGATGGTGGTTGAGGAATATCATAAGCTTGTCTGAAGAGGTGGTTTTTCAGAGAACGCTTGAAAGTTTGTAGACCAGAGGAGAGTCTTAATGTGTGAAGGAGAGAATTCCATAGAGTGGGTGCAGCCGGAAAACAGTCCTGTAACTGGGATTGGGAGGATGTAATGAGGGTGGATGAGAGACGAAGATCTTGTCCAGAACAGAGTTGCCGAGTTGGGAGATATTTTGAGACAAGAGAGGAGATGTATGTTGGTGCAGCTTTGTTGCTGGCCTTGTAGGTTAGTAAAAGTATTTTATATTGGATTTAGTAGAAAACAGGCAACCAGTGTAGAGACATACAGAGTGATTCAACAGAGGAATAACGATTTGCAAGGAAAATAATCTTGCTGCAGCGTGCAAAATAGATTTTAGGGGTTTGAGTCTGTTTTGGGGAGGACCAGTAAGGAGGGAATAGCAGTAGTCAATGCGAGAGATGATAAGTGCATGAATTAAGGTTTTTAAAAAACCGTTTTTGCAGTGTCTTGCGTAAGATATGTGCGTATTCTGGAAATGTTTTTTAGATGTATGTAACATGATTTAGCTATAGAGTCAATGTAGGGAAAAAAGGATAGGGCACATTTATAGGGCTTTGGCAGAGAGGGGAGACATTTGATGTGTTTGAGGTTTGCTATAGAGCGGTAGTGCTCTGATATATGTGTGTGTGTGAGTAGTGTGGGGGACCTGGATTAGGCTAATAGAAGCAGAGTGAGAGATAAGAGGATTTATATACTTACGTTAAATCCATTTCTCTGATTATGTCTGGGGGACACTGCTTACCATGGGGTGTGTAGGGGAGCATAGGAGTTGGCACCTAGCTAGTTAATTTCTAGCACTACTGACAGACCCCTCCCCTATATAACTCCCCCTTCCTCTTCCTCCTCAGTTAATTTAAAAAGCCCCAAGGAGAAGGGTCAACCAAACAAGAGCACACAGAGGAAATCAGAGAAACGGATTTAACCTAAGTATATAAATCCTCTTTTCTCTTTCATCCAGTCTGGGGGACACTGCTTACCATGGGGATGTTCTAAAGCAGCCCCCTAAGGGATGTCCACTCTGAAAACACCGCTCGTAGAGCACTACGAGCGAAATCTGCATCCGCAGATGCGAATACATTAAATTGATAGAATTTGGTAACTGTGTAAACAGAAGACAAGGTGGCTGCCCTGCAAAGCTGGTCAGCAGAAGCCCCATTTCTTGCTGCCCATGACGCCCCTACCGATCTGGTGGAATGGGCCATAAGTCTCTCCGGCACAGGTTTTTTAGCTGTTATGTAAGCCTGCCTAAAAGTTGCCGTAATCCATCTTGCAATGGACTGTTTAGAGGCTGGCCAGCCTCTTTTGTTAGAATCATATAGGACAAACTAGAGATGTTCTTTTGACATAAATACGGAGAAACCTGACCACATCTAACTTTTTCATAGACTGCCGATCAGAGAGAGAAGTAGATGAAAAAACTGGAACTACAATTTCCTGGTTCAAATGGAAGGACGACACCACTTTTGGAACAAAAGAGGGGGGGTCTTCTCAAAACCACTCTGTCCTCATGAAAAACCAGATATGGCTCCCGGCAAGACAGAGCTCCCAATTCCGATACCCTACGTGCCGAGGCAATTGCTAAAAGAAAAACAGCCTTCCAGGTCAAACACCTCAAATCTGCCTCAGGTAAAGGTTCAAAGGGAAGCCCTATATGCATGTCCAGTACCAGGTTAAGATCCCATGGTGCTGTAGGAGGAACATAGGGAGGTTGAATATGTAAGACTCCCTGAAGAAAAGTCTTGATATCTGGCAAATCCGCTAATTTCAGATGAAAAAAGACTGACAGTGCCGATACCTGAACCCTTAGGGAACCTAAACGAAGACCTGCTTCCAGGCCATGCTGAAGAAAGGCCAATAAGCGAGGGAGACGGAAGGAAGACGTGTGATATGACCTATCTTCAAACCATCTGATATAGGCTCTCCAAATCCGCTGATAGATGCGAGCCGAAACTGGTTTTCGAGCTTGCATCATAGTGTTAACTACACTAGAGGAAAAACCCCTAGCCCTCCAGAGGCTGGCTTCAACATCCATGCCGTTAAACTGAGCTGAGGAAAATTCTGGTGACGGAAAGGACCTGGAAGAAGGCGGTCGTCTCGTGGCGGAAGACGAAATCCTTATTCTATCGCCATAGAGATTATGTCTGCGTACCACACTCGGTGTGGCCATGAGGGAGCTATTAGTATTATCGGAAGACCCCCTTGCCTTACTCGTCTGAGCATGCGAGGAAGCATGGGAGTCGGAGGAACCAGGTATCCCAACTTGAGCTCCCAAGACATCGTCATTTCGTCCACTGCCACCGCTAAGGGATCTCTTGCCCTTGCTAAAAACCTGTGAACCTTCCTGTTGTGTCTGGAGGCCATGAGATCTATATCCGGTAGACCCCACCTCTCCAGATGGAGTGACCACTCCCCCGGCATCATTTGATTTCGACTTACATAGTCGGCCTCCTAATCCCTTATTCTTGGAATGAATACTGCCGAAATTGCCGGAACTTACTGTTCTGTCCAACAAAAAATCTGAGCTGCAATTTATGATCTAGGACTCTTCCTTTTAGCAGGCGGGATGTTTGGGGATTCAAGTAACTGGTTTAGTTTATCCACACCCCTAATAAATGCTGCGGACCATGCCGGTTCTGTGGGAACAGGGGCCTGGTCTGTAAGCAATGAGGAAGGTCCTGGCATAGACTCTTCAAAAGAACCTGTGGAAGCAGGGAGGCCCAAAGGTGTACTAGCACTATTAGCCACCGCGGCTACCACAGTAGACATCAGCTGATTGTACTGTGACACCATATGTGCTAAAGAGGAAACTGACTGTGTCAGGGAGGCCACCCAGGCCGGTTCCTCCGTCAGTGAGGCTGTAACATGCTAGGATTGCGTAGGGGGACCCCCTGCATCGCAGACAGAACATAGAGCCAATGGGTCCCTCTGCCCACTAGGTAATTTTGCATTACATTTTGAACATGTGAAGCACTTTACCTTAGGGCCCTTTCCTTAATCTGTCATTTTACAAAGGAAGGCACACCAAACATACAAACTTAAATTTAGCTGTTAGAGACCGAGAGACAGCAGAGAGAATAATATGAAATAGAAAAAAGAAACAAGTAATCAGACATAAAAGTTATACTTGTAATTTGTTAAACCAAAATAAAATAACTTGGCAAGTGGGAGAACTATAATATAACTCCCACTAGCCCACTTTGCAGTCAGCAATACAATAATATATGTTTAAATAAATCAGATACAATCAGGGGAGAAGTCCAACAGCAATGTCTGGTGCCTGGTGCCTGCTCTCTCTGCTCTGCGTCCTTTCTCGGGCTTCTATTTGGCGCCAAAAAGCCGGGCTTTCCATAGGGGAGCTCTATATCTTAGCTCCACACCCCTCTGATAATGCTGTCTCTCTGAAGTGCATTTTCTGCCCCATTAGCGGCGAGGAGAAAGAAAACATATATAGATATATATATATATATATATATATATATATATATATAGCAGAGTAGTGGAGAGGTCTCTGCAGTGGATTTTCATCCCGATGCCCCCTCCTATGTATGAGGGGGGATCTTGGTATGGCCCCTTTCCGTTTCCTCTCCTCCGCGGATTTTAAAATGACTGCCGGCATTTCTTTTTCATTCCGATAACCGGCCCTTCTTGCCTAATGGCAGCGCCGGCTATCGGTGAGGCCCCAAGAGTGACAGCGGTCCGGAGAGACCGCTAGTCACCCTGTATTCAAGCACCCTAATTTGCTCTGCCAGTGAGAGCCTCTGGCTCTCAGCTGACAGAGCAGTGCCTGCGCTGCTGTTCTGGGAGTGTGCTCTCTATAATAGAACACACTCCCAGCTCTGCCCAAGATATTCTCCTAAAAAAAAGAAAATAAAATAAAATTTAGCAGCAACTAAAACAGTGCCTAACTCCATGGGCACCTAGAAAAAACTGAGGAGGAAGAGGCAGGGGGGGGGGGAGTTATATAGGGGAGGGGTCTGTCAGCAGTGCTAGAAATTAACTAGCTAGGTGCCAACTCCCATGCTCCCCTACACACCCCATGGTAAGAAGTGTCCCCCAGACTGGATGAAAGAGAAAGATAGGTAAGGGGATTGTAAGATGTGTGACTTTTTATTTTCTGGTGACAGGTGGAGGCTGTACTTGTTAGAGATAATAAATAGGACAAAAGTTCATGGGTGTTAACTAGAGGAGAGTGGAGTAATGCAGGTGCAATGTTTGCATTGGAGGAGGGGTGAAAGATGGTACAGTCCTAAAGTCAATGCCATGAAAAGAGACCAAGAAAAGCAATTTGTTAAACATTGTGATAAAAGGAGTAGAAGCAGAAAAGTTAGGGAATTTTAAAGAATTACCTATTTGCAGTGTTCCTTATAGACAGACAAGTAATGCAGAAAAAGACTGTTGCAGATGTAGCTTAATCCTGGAAGTAATCCAATGTAGTCCAATGTTTGTCCAACTGTGTTGTCTAACTGTGCATTTTCATACGCTTTGTGAGAAAACCCACTTAATGCAGAAAATTCACACATATGTCTCACCCCACATACATCACCCCATAGACTGAAGCCAAAATGTAATCAGGCTAATTTAGGAATACACTACAGCTGTGCTAATCAAAGGAAAAGAAAACATTTGTTGAATAGGCTAGAGGAGGCCAGATACCTATCATAAATTAGACATCAATAAAAGACTCTGGTCAACCTAGGTTACAGATAACAAATTCCTATAACACACTTTTTACACACACAGTTGCAGAGATGAAATATACAGATTAATGTTCAGAATAGCAGAAGCATGGATGGTCATACCTGGAGATAAAAAGAGAAGAGAAGGATGATGGTTAGCTGCTGTGTTGTCTAACTGTGCATTTTCATACACTTTGTGAGAAAACCCACTTAGTGCAGGAAACACACACATACATCTCACCCCACATACGTCACCCCATAGACAGGAATTTCACAGCTCGCCTGCAGAGGGGGGTTTTTAGAGCATGAAGGTTTGGAGGATGGGGAAATCTTTTTTTTATGAGAAAGGGAATTCCACAGAGTGCATCCCGAAAAATGTCCTTTAACCAGGAAAGGGAGCAGGTAATGAGTGTGGATGAGAAACACAGATCGTGTGCAGAGCAGAGGTGTCAAGTTGGGAGATATTTGGAGACAAGTGAAGAGATGTATTTTGGTGCAGACCATCCTAAAAAAAAATTCTATACTCTGAGCCTTATCTCCAGAACTTGAATTTCATGTATGGACCTGTTAGTGTGAATTTCAAAATGTTGTCATCACTGGGCATTGCAAGTTATATTTAATCAAAGAGCTGCTATATCTTCATGCATTGCTCCAGTGCCTGGAGATTCTCTATGTGGCCAAAGGCTTTATACTTAGGATGTAAGCTGGGCCCTCTTCCCTCCTGTATCCTTACCTGTTCTTCTGCTTCGTGTTTATTGCAGCAGCCTGCCTGGAGTTTCTGAAGTATTGGTACTTTTTGTTTATTGTTCTGTACGGTTATACCCTGTATAGTCTACTGTTTATACTATGTGCGGCGCTTCGGAAACCTTGTGGCGCCTAACAAATAAATGATAATAATAATAATAATAATAATAGTAATACAGGTATCAACACAATGTGGTGGAAAGAGACATCAGATCTGGTTTGTGTAGAGGAGGTGAAGAATTATCTGTGATTAAGTATTATTATTATTATTATTATTAAGAACATTTATTTATAGAACACCGCATGAGGTCAGCAGCGCAGTACAGAGGGCAAACAACAGGACTGTACATGGTATAACAGTACAATACAGTAAACAAATAACAGTACAACTATCAACACAGCTACTGGGGTACAAGGGGTATATTCAGCGCAGGATTAGAGCCCCTAAAATAAGTACAAAGACAATGCAGGAGTGGCAGCATGGGGCAGATAGCCCAAGGAGAAGGTGCGCAGTGTAGCTGGTAAGAAGACGCTATAGGTAATGAGAACAGGAGGGAAGAGGGCCCTGCTGAGGGCCCTGCTCACTAGAGCTTACAATCTCAAGGGATATCGTATGGAAACAGCTAACAGCTGTGACTGTGCCATCATCAGGAAGCATTTGTATCCTTAGCAGATGTAAAAGATACACCTCCAAACAGGTGTGTATGTGAGATTCTGCCAGTCTGCATGAGCCACATTTGAGTAAACTTCCCTGTAGTAGACTTAGCCTTTGTTACAATGCCCCTGCCCTCCCCCATCCCTCCTCTCTAGGCACAGGGGGTCATAGGTTCCAGAATCTTGCAAGTCTGCATATGCGCATATACGTGCATCCACTTTCACTCACAATTTTGCCTAAGAACACAGCCATGAATAATAAGGCAAAAGTAATAATTAAGTGGCTCAGGGATCAAAATATCAAAATTTTGGGTCCATGGCCAAGAAATTCCCCAGACATTAATCGCATTGAGACCTTGTGGTCAATCCTCAAGAGATGGGTGGACCAGCAAAAACTCACAAATTCTGACAAACTCCATGCATTGGAATGGGCGGCCATCAGTCAGTATGTGGCCCAGAAGTTGATTGACAGCATGCTAGGGTGAATTGCAGAGGACTTCAAAAAGAAGGGTCAACACTGCAAATATTGACTTTTTACATAAACTTAATGTAATTGTCAATAAAAGCCTTTGACACTTATGAAATGCTTGTAATTATACTTCAGTATAACATAGCAACATCTGACAAAAAGGTCTAAAAACACTGAAGCAGTAGACTTTTTGAAAGTCAATACTTGTGTCATTCTCAAACCTTTTGGCCATGACAGTGTAACTGAAACACAGTCATAGCCATGTTCCAGTCCAAATGTTCTCCTCTACAGCATAGTGAACAATGGTCCTGTGTTAATCCTTGACTAATGCCTCTGGTCAGTCTAGCACTACTTGTGAAGTGTGGGCACTGTAATGTACATGATGACCCCGAGCCCCCGCACTCCTACTGTACTGTCCTCGGTAGTCCTCACAGCAGTCAGTGCACCGGTGGCAGTAGGTGTCGTAGTAACCTGTGATAGTCCCCAGTGCTGGCGCCACCATTGGCCAGCCTTAGGCAGCTGCCTAGTGCGCCGGCCACTAGGGAGAAGCACTGAGGCCGGGGACACACTAATTATTAATATTATTAAAAATGAGTTAAATGAATGCTCTCCTGCAGAACTATGCAGTGCTCCTACAGTGCAGCAATGCATTTTAAAATGCCGCTGCCTGCCACAACATACATGCTGCACCCCACCACTGCCTGCCACAACATACATACATACATACATACATACATACATATTGCACAACACCGCTGTCTGCCAGAACATACATATATACTTGCAAACTGCATGCCACCACTTCCTGCCACAACATACATACATATTGCATGAGACTGCTGCCTGCCACAACATACATACATACATACATACATAATGCATGACACCCGCTACCTGACCCAACATACATACATACATACATACATACATATTGCACGGCATCACTGCCTAGCAGAACATACATGCATAGATACTGCATGCCACCGCTGCCTGCCACAACATATATACATATTGTACGGGAATTGGTCAATCGAAATTTAATAGGTACAGTCGAAAATGTGGAAAATCTGTTAAAGTGTAAAACCAGGAAATGTAAATTGGAGTTTGGCTGTATTATTTTAAACATGAAATAACATTAGAAATACATCAAATTACTTTTAATGGCTTATTTCACACTCATAAGTCTTACCACTCGGCTGAAGAATTTAGAATGTAGTGTTATCTATTTTTCATATGTTTGATGCGCTTTCCTTGAATTAACATGTAGATGTGATAGTAGCTTTCTGTTTAAAATGTAATACTTCACAAAAGAACTATTATAAGGGTACACTGCACACCTGGATTTGTTGTTGGCTTCAGTTAATACCATATTTATTATGAGAAAGGTAGAAAAAAAGAAAATTTCAGTGGCCTCTCCTCTTTTGTACTTCATGCGCCTGTAATTGAATCAATTTTGAGTGGCTGTTAATGATCATCTGACACTGTTTAATTGTTTGTTTGTGTAACATATAATTATTAGCATCTGACAAGGTGATAAAACCCCTGAAACTTTGTGTAATTCATCCTGCTTCACAGACCTAGAGCTTGAAGCACATCCTACTGTGCTGAGTACCCTCACTATTAGGATCGTCTTATCTGAGGGGAGATGGAGAAACCATCTGAGGACAGAACATTTTTTTAAATACAATAGATACATATGTATGTGTCATGATTTTGGCCTAATCAGGAGTTAAGAACATAAAATATGAATGTAGTCATAAGAACGTCCACAGATATGACTTGTCTGTAACTTGTCAACTCTCTGTGTGCAGGTGCACCAGTGGTCATCTGTGATAAGAGGTCCTCTAGCAAACTGCATAGTGCCTATATTCTGGCACAAGCAGGATTCTAATGTGTTTATTTAAAGAGGTCTCTGTGTTCTCTACTACATGTAAGATCAGTATGTTAGATAAATCATGGCAGTAGAGATGCTGGACTTGAAATAGTATGGGTAACTGTTAGACCATAGGATTCATATAGGGAATGTACACATGAAGGCACTACCTTTCATAATCCATGTGTGCAACAACCTCTCTTTATATATATATATATATATATATATATATATATATATATATATATATATATATATATATATATATATATATATTTATAATCATCACATCACATCATCATCACCATTTATTTATATAGCGCCACTAATTCCTGAGCGCTGTACAGAGAACTCATTCACATCAGTCCCTGCCCCATTGGGGCTTACAGTCTAAATTCCCTAATATAGACACACACATACACAGACAGAGAGACACAGACTAGGGTCAATTTGTTAGCAGCCAATTAAGCTATCAGTATGTTTTTGAAGTATGGGAGGAAACCGGAGCACCCGGAGGAAACCCACGCAAACACAGTGAGAACATACAAACTCCTCAGGGCAACAAGCTACATCAAATGTGTCAAGTATAAGTTGTTGTCAGAGAATTTAGGGAAATAACATGACTTCCTAAGGTATTTATAGTTTATAATGATGTATGATATGTATTTGTGCAGAAAATGTTAGATATTACTACTAAAATTGTGTGTGACTATATAACATACATACTGCACGCCACCACTACCTGTCAGTACATACAAACTTCACCCCACCACTGCCTACTACAACAGACATACATGCTGCATCCCTCCACTGCCCAGCAGAACATGCATACAGACATACTGTATCCCATCACTACCTGCCAGAATATATTTGTGTAATATGTGACAAAAACTGTTGCGTAGGGGGTGACGTTTGAAAGAAAAGTTGATCTTAAGGGAGTGGTATTTTTTTAAAGAAACATTGGTGCAAAGGGGGTGACAAGTGGAAGGTTACATGTGAAAGTAAAGCTGGTAAAAATAGGGTGTCATGTGAGGGAGACTGGTACACATGAAGTGACGTGAATAAAAAGCTGGTGCACTTGGTGGTGGCATATGTGCATGTGATCACACAGCTGGTGGGCAGAGGGGTATGTGTGAGACAAAGACATGCACTGGAAATGGAGGGTGCTAGGTTTAGAGGAAATCTGAGGAAAAATTACTTTACTAAGTCTAAAATGGTGGTGGACAGGTGGGATAGGCATGCAATAGAGGTGGCGTAGACTATATAATAGAGCAATATAACAACTCTTGTTAATCAGGGATTATGAAAAATAGTGTAAACTAGATGGGCCAAGTGATTCTTATCTGCAGTGAAATTCTAGGTTCATTAATATTTTCACTTTAAAATAAAGCCATGAATTTCTATAGATAAAAACCTTACGGTTTAACATGTCCAATTAGGGTTCCTCACACACATCTAAAATGTAAGAAAACTGTTGAAACTCTTCCACTCAAACACCAAAAAGCAATGAAATTATGACGATTAGAAGCCTTAATGGACGTGTTCCTTTCACAATACAGACATGGTATGTCATCACATCCTGTGGTTATCTGCAGATTCAGCACTATCATGGAGTGAGATCGCTGTCACTCACACAATACAGACATGGTATGTCATCACATCCTGTGGTTAACTGCAGATTCAGCACTATCATGGAGTGAGATTGCTGTCACTCACACAATACAGACATGGTATGTCATCATATCCTGCGGTTAGCTGCAGATTCAGCACTATCATGGAGTGAGATCGCTGTCACTCACACAATACAGACATGGTATGTCATCACATCCTGTGGTTAGCTGCAGATTCAGCACTATCATGGAGTGAGATTGCTGTCACTCACACAATGCAGACATGGTATGTCATCACATCCTGTGGTTAGCTGCAGATTCAGCACTATCATGTAGTGAGATTACTGTCACTCACACAATACAGACATGGTATGTCATCATATCCTGCGGTTAGCTGCAGATTCAGCACTATCATGGAGTGAGATTACTGTCACTCACACAATACAGACATGGTATGTCATCACATCCTGTGGTTAGCTGCAGATTCAGCACTATTGTGTAGTGAGATTGCTGTCACTCACACAATACAGACATGGTATGTCATCACATCCTGTGGTTAGCTGCAGATTCAGCACTATCATGTAGTGAGATTGCTGTCACTCACACAATACAGACATGGTGTCATCACATCCTGTGGTTAGCTGCAGATTCAGCACTATCATGTAGTGAGATTGCTGTCACTCACACAATACAGACATGGTATGTCATCACATCCTGCGGTTAGATGCAGATTCAGCACTATCATGGAGTGAGATTGCTGTCACTCACACAATACAGACATGGTATGTCATCACATCCTGTGGTTAGCGATTAGACAATTTATTGATACAGGAAAAATGACAAGCAAAATGATTGGCAGCAGTAATACAAAGTATTTTAAACGAGTGCAATGAGTGCACAAATCAGCATATACAGATAGACACAGATGTTATAATTTATGACTTATAAATGGTAAGAGAAAATTAAGGAACCAAAATTAGTCCAACTTCGGTACAAGTTAAAGGTCCACCACAGGCTAAGGTTTTATTGCGAAATTAACCAACTGGTTTATTAAATCCCAAATTAACGAAGATTAGTACTGATGCTCAGACTTCAGTTATGCACAAATAAATAATAAGCCCTCAATCTAGGCTTCAGTTCTGCCAATTCCTGGTACTTTCATGAGTCACGCTCCAGTATGTAGCTCTAAATTTGCAAACACTTAAATAAATTGCCTTCCATGAATCAGGACTGATTATATATATATATATATATATATATATATATATATACATACATATATAGCGGTGGAAGTGGGCTGGTATACGGTGGTATGTACTTCTCCTACTGCCTTCACTATAACACTATCACATCCAGTCACTTCATCATCATCAACTATTAATATAGCACCACTAATTCCACAGTACTATACAGAGAACTCATTCACATTAGTTTCTGCCCCATTGGTGCTTACTATCTAAATTCATAACATAAACACAGACAGACAGAGAGAGAGAGAGAGACTAGGGGTGAATTTGATTGGGTGAATTAACCTACCAGTATGTTTTTGGAGTGTGAGAGGAAACTGGAGCACCTGGTGGAAACCCACGCAAACACAGGGAGAACATACAAACTCCACACAGATAAGGCCATGGATGGGAATCAAACTCATGACCCCAGTGCTGTGAGGCAGAAGTGTTAAACACTAAGTCACTGTACATTCCCATTATATTCTTCATACCTCCACTTTTATATTTCCATTTCGATCACTGGGTTTTGTTTCAAATACTTAAAGTTATTTTTTTTAGGATTATAATAGATCATGATTTATATATTAATTATACACTTAGGGTATTAAGAATTCCCTCAAAGGCCTATGAACTGTCCTGATAATCTTCAGTACAGGATACATTTTGGCCAATGCAGCCTATAATAAGTTTTTTTTAAAATAAATAATATTTGTTTATACTTATATGTTCATAAATTAGCAGGACAAGATGATGATGAAGATTATTATTACTACTACCCTTTATTTATATAGTGCCAGCATAATGTACAGTGCTGTACAGAGAAGTTTTATTGCTCACATCAGACTCTGCACCAGGGAATATTACAATCTAATTTCACAGGCACACAAAGTCACACACACTAGGGACAATTTAGTTTGCAAATGATGTTGCTGTGTACAACCTATCTATATAAGACTCAGCCTGGGGCTACCACTGGGGACAAAGTTCTATATCTGGTACTGTGTGGGAAAGATCTGTGTTCCTATTAATTTCTGAAAATAAAAAGAGTTGCTAAATACATAATTTCCTTGTATATTATTCCACAACAATGCCATGTGGAAGTCATTCCATCACCAGGTTTAATTTAAACATCCTCCACCTGTCCAATATTTTATTCATTTATTTAAAATATTTAAATAAATTAATAAAAAATACAAATTTAGATGTGACTTGTTGCTTATGGCCTGAATTTGGAGCAAAAGCTGATGTTTCCCCTATAGAATGCTGTCTCACCTCTCCAGCAAAACACCTACCTGCCCCTCCCCATCCCTTCTCTCAAACTTGTAAATTCATTAATTTTATGAGTTGCATCCAATTCTGCTTCACACATGTATACAACCATGACACACATGTACACCCACCCAAAAAAATAAATATATATATATATACACTTTGGTTTGATAAAGTATAAATAAATAAAAATGCTATTTTCTCAGTGATCCTAAAATGGCACAAAAGTACAAAGAGTGTTGGAAACATCTGAGAAAGCAGTGATATGATAATTTTCTCTCCCCCAGACCTTCTACTACACGTGGTGAATATGGTAAAATATATGGAGTTTGGACAATAAGCAAAACCCCATCCTGAACACTCAGGTGTGACATAATACTCTTTTATAGAAGGGAAAGAGAGTTGGAGTTTCTGTACCTCTGGAGGAGCCCTAATTTGGTAAGTCAGACTTTGAAGTGAACTGTTCAGTCTTTCCACCATGCAGGTCAAACAAAACTATACATAGACTCATTTTCCAGTGGGTGGTTCGGTACATAAGTAAGTGCATCTGCACCAGTTAATATAAGTGGAAAACAAATAGATGAATTTGCTCCAAAGGGTAGAAATCTTGTAGAAAAATGTATTGCCAGGCACGCGATGACTGACACAATCCGGCTTTTAGACAAGTTGTGTAGGACAAATCTTATTAACATCTTACAATTCATAGAGATTGTGCAGTCAGTGTGAGGCTCAGTTTGATGTACTAATATAAAAACTAAATAGAAACTGAAACTTTTGTTAGATGTAACTCTATATTATGATATTTTACATATAACCAAACTCATATTGAGATAAGAACAGCTGCCAGAAACTGGAATGACCAAGCAGTTTTCAAAACATAAAACTGGATCTTACAGCAATATACCTATTCATGAACCTAAGAAATTAGAGTACATGCTGTGTATTGCTATAGAAGCACATTATCCTCACACTTTTTATTCAAGACCTCACTTCTAGCTCTTCACTAAGTTGTTATTACATTATTGACAAGAAAGAGGAAAATCTCTGGAGATATTTGACTCATGGATCTCAACAGTCTAATAACTGTAACTTGTTTCATTGTACTAATTCTTGAGGCCATTACTGGAATATTTGGCAATATTTTCATAATATCTGTCATTTTCTTCAAGAATACCAAATGGCTAAATAAGAGTGACTGCAATAAAATTCTTGTTGCCTTGGCCATCTCCGGTGGGTGTCATGACTGTGTTTTGACTTTTAACATTTTATCTGGCTTCCTTTTCCCGGGGATTTATGCATCACTTTATATTGCTTACATCGTCTTATTTCTGACTATGTTCAGTGCCTCTTCCTGTGCCTGGATGGCTGCCACCCTATGCTTCTTCTACTTCATAAAGATCACAACCTTCAGCTCCCAAATCTTTGTTTGGGTCAAGAAGAAGATCAGCAAAATCATAAACTGGATGATGGTCATAACACAAATGGTGTCTATTTTAAGCACTTCTCTAAACATATTAAACTTACTTGAACTAAAAGATTCTATTAGGAATAACTCCATTATCTTCTCTAACATGACATCGGAAGCTCAAGACGACATGCAAATACCCATTGCCTTCTTCAGCAATTGTGTGCCCATGTTCATCATGATGGTCACTACTGCCTCAACTGTTGTGTCCCTCATCCTACACCGTCGCCAAATGAAGAAGAACATGGGGACATCTGTCAGAGCGAATACAACAGCTTATGAAGGTGTTGTCCGTATAATGATTAGTTTCTTGGTTTTTTATGTAATATTTTATGTGGCATTGTTTATTTATACTTTTGCTATTTTTGCCTCAACAAATCTTGGAAATGGGATAATGCTGATAATTATGTTCTCATTTACCCCAGTTCAGTGTATTTTCTTAATCTCTGGTACCCCAAACCTGAAGAAAGCTTGGGGGCACATGATATTTTGGATCAAAGACAAGATCTCTGTAAGCACTGGAGACTGATTTATTTATACTATAAATTCCTCAGTAACAAGTAACAGTGATCAGTCTGTAATATAATCTAATTTGTAAAATCTATTGTATATACAGTATGTGTGTATTGCATGTCTGATGTATATATTACTGTAATAATATAATTATCCCTGTGTTGTAAATATCTGATTTCTGACCAGCTATAATCACCAAATATTATATCCACAAAACCATTAATTTCATGCAGTTTACTTTCATCAATATTTTATATTGCTAAGTGTGGATAATTTCTCAGCACTATATTATAGAAATAAAGCACCGGGCACAGTGTAGCCAACAGTGTTTGTAGTAACAAATATAACAAGTGATTGTAAGTCCCACGCAAACTCTCTTCACCATACTCAATGAGAAAAACTGCAATTCTCTATTACTTAGATGGAACATCTGAAAACAGAAAGGATATCACATTAACTGTGCGTTTATCCAACTCAAGTCTCTACATACAGTTGGACAATCTATTTGCACAGAACTTAGTTATTTTTTTTGAAAGATCTAACAAATGTTGGGTTTTTTTGCATTCTCAGCAAAAAATGTGATTTCTAGAGCTAATATAGTGTTTTTATAACAGTGCATATAGATCTTCTAGAAGAAAAATAAACAAAATAAAATATTATTATTATTATTATTATTATTATTATTAATAATATTTATTTATATAGTGCCAGCATATTCCATAGTTCTTTACATTTGGAACAAGAACTGAGATCTGTATAGGAACGATGGATAATAAAAGTTCTGCTGTATCTTTGAAACAGTAGGAGGGCTGCGCTCAACCCCAAATCAGGCAAGAGCAGCAGTACTCAGCAATCCCTTCCTGTAAATCACAACGTATACACACAATGTATTGCGCTCAATTACCAAAAATGCAAATATACACTGATCAAATGTTATTGGGTGATAAGTGTAAGTGCATATAAACCAGTACTATTAATAGATATTCACCAGAATACAGTCAAAATTATGGTAGTCAATTGTATAACTCATGAATGAGTGACTGATATTGGGGGGCCGTTTAAATATGAGATAATTCCAATAGATTAAATGAGAAAAGAATGGACAGTATGAAAGGTAATGACCAAGGGTTTAATCAGCAAATGGTCATACACATGGTGAATTAAATGACATAAACCATGCAGCATAAAGTTGCCAAACAGAAATGGATAAAAACAGTAAAAAAATATAAAATATAAAAATATAAAATACCAATAAAAAGTCAATCATAAAGTCCAAGAGGGTTCCAGCATGAACCCTTACACAGGGAATCCCAATGGAGTAGGTTACAACTTGCTATCCAGAATGTCACAATAAGAAAATCCAATGGATGAAAAAACCTTTGGGGAGCACTAAGCAGAGAGCCGGTACTCACGATTCCGGGTCACAGGATATATGTAGCAGGGTACCTGACCAGAGACATAGGGATCAGATGTTATCCAAAACGGTGATTTGCCAATGAAGCTCACAAAGTATGTGAATGATGAGACAAGCAGCGGGGAAATCGGAGTGCATTCCAGGGTGGAACGCAGAAACCGGATATCCTGTTATGTCCTGTTATGTCAGCGGATGTGGGTGTGCCAACGCGTTTCATTAAAAAGTGCGCCCACTACCTGCACACGGAGGAAGGGACATTTTCCTGCGGCTTTCATGCAAGGCCCATCACAGTTTTCTGCCAACATTCCCCACCCCCCAACCACAGGTGTAAATTGCTTATGACGGTTTACCCCTCTGCTTGATGCCGGCAGTGGCGGGGCCCCTGATGGTTAACCGTTACTGGGCTCATTACCATATAACAATTTACATGAGCCTAGTGCTTATATGACATGTGGGGACTTGCCTATAAGGGATGGTGGCAATGGAATGCTCATTACTGACTGGGGAACAAGACTTGCAAGCTGGGTGGCAGAATCCCTGCTGAACTTACATGAAATTTTATGTGCTGCTTGAAGGTTGACGGTCCATAATATAATTGTGATGTATATCTTGGTATCTGGCACATCTCCAAATACTGTGAGTATATTGGTATAGGTATTCAATTTTTCTTACGCTTCATTTGTCCTGGTACAGATGCAGTTCATATTGGATGGGATCTGCAGTAAGGAAGGACAGTACACTGGAGGTTATGGAAGAGTTACTGGCTGTGCGACATAACTCATAGGTCTAGCCTGGGGTGTGTCCCTAGTAAGTCATCTATTCTTGCAGTTGACACGGTGAGTGCAGAGTTATTATGTATAAGGTATTAGGGGCAAATTTTTCCTGGGGGTAGCAGTTATTACATTATAATGGTACCTATTAGCATTCAGTTGAGGGTTGGTAGCGCCAACCCGGTTTCCTCCTGGTTCACTTATTAGGTGGAGGTGGGATGGTTCTTGCAGATGCGTAGGATTACATTATTCGGGAATATTCTACCAGCAGGGCCCAGATGGGTTTCTTGTGCCAACCTGGGTCATTTTTATTTTAGGCATGTTTGCGGACGAGCAGGTGGCAATAATTTGGGGGTCCACAGGGTAACGGGTGATCCTTTATTAAGAATGGTGCCATACGATATATATCACCTTAAGGGTCATGGTGCTACCCGCCCGATCTAAGTTTTTCTTCAGCTTCATTGGCTGAAGATTATTTGGATGTGTCAAGGGTACTATGGCATATTAATGTTATATGTGTGCAGGCCTGGACATGCTGATTACACTACTAATAGTGGAACAAACCTGTTTTAGCTGCGATGTGGAAGGGCAGCATCACTCAGATTTAGGTTACACAATATGCTGTATATATGCTGATCTATGGAAAATCAATAGACGAGAGGGGAGGAATGAACACATGAAGTATGGTGAGTCTACCGAGGTGGTCCTCAGAATCTATAACATGAGCCTTCTCAGGTAGGATCTCATATAGCCGTGTAGAGGAAAAATGGGTATACCGAATTTATGGCCCCATATATATATTGTTTTGTTCCAACTAAACATTAACAAGGGCTTCATGTATTGTCCATGTGGCAAAACTGATTACTACGGTTTTCTAGACTTGTATAAATATATAATTGGCATATTGTGGTATAACCCACTGAAGCTCATGATGTATAATGAATTTTAAGGGGTACAAGTTAGTGGATTAAGAACTATTTTGATAAGGGAATAGTTAGTATTGATGGGGATACAGGTACGTGTACGGATTCAGTTACATAGGCAGAGACATGATACAGATATGTTGATCGGATGCAAATGCATGTGGGGTATGGTGATGTAGATATGTTGATCGGCTACAGATACATGTAAGGCATGATGGTACAGATATGTGGATCGGATACAGATACATAGGCAGAGACATGATACAAATTTGGGGATCGGATACGGATGCCTGTAAGGTATGATGATACAGATACATATGGGATACATGGCATGGCTGGGTTCACGTGGTCAAGCAATGCTCGTCGTATGAAGCTACGGGTTTTGCAGAGTTTACTGGACAAAGCTGGTTGAGTCTAGACCTAGTTGACTAAGGTACAGGGCATTTGGATATAGTTGTTTGCAGGTGACCTAGTGTCTATCAGCAATGGTTGAACACTAAAGGGGCTGTACTTTCATTGTATTTCCTGTTTTTGGTATAAAGCGTTCCTGGGACAGTTGTTGGAGTGGGATAGTTTTCAATTTGTATCGGACCAATGAGCTGATGATATTTAGTAAGTGGCCACTGTTGTCTTTGCCCTCCTACAGGAGTGGGCCTTCAAGGGGGGTCTATGCCCCAGTGTTGCAGCCTTACTTCCCCATGCGGCATGGTAATGTATATGTTTTCAGGGGTGGGTCACATGGATCCATTTATTGTTAATATCTCCAAGACAAATTTACCCATCTGCAGTTACTGATAGGTTGAGTTGGGGAAGGGGGTTTGATACAGTTTCTTTCATGCCCTTTGGGACAGATGGTATGCCTTGCAGCATGGAGGTCCTTTCCTAGGACAGTTATGGATCCTTTTGGAAGTGGTGTTTCTGGACTATAGGAATTTAGACAGGAGTCTTCCTTGTGGTCTTCATGGGAGACACTGATCATTGTTATGGGGTTAATTATTGGGCCTACAGGGGCACAGTATAAGTAGCCTGGTATTTTTTGACCTTACATTTACAGCTTAAGTGGTGGCATTAATCCTGTGAGGGAGGACTTTGCTTTAAAGTGATTGGTATGGGACTATAGTCTGAGCATGTGGTTAAACTGATAGTCAATATTTGCAATGCAGTCTCCTATGGCGCTGCAGTCCCTTATGTTTGGCTTTGCTCACTTCTTTTATAGGGTAGGGGACGCTGAATCACGCTGGCTCCCAGGGTTGGTTTCTCTGTATGAACGGTTGCAATTGTGTGTGGATTTATTGGCTTTCGGCCGGGATACTGTAGCGGAGGAGTGGTGATGGTTCTTCCCTAACATGGTACATGTTGCTCGTGGTTTTTCAAGCTGACATGGGTTGCACTATGCTTGAATAGTGTGCATTTCTGCACCCAGTCCTTTCAGAACGGGGCACCAAGTCTGCAGAGGATGATGGCGCTTATGTTGCAGCATGTGAAGGCGTTAGGCTGATAAAACACTAATGTTTGCAAGCTTTATGTGATGCTTTCCCTTCCTTCGTGATTTCTCTCCTACCTTACTCTTGCTGCTGGATAGCACAGGGTTACGGCTGCTTGTTGCCTTTGGCAGGCATGGACGCGAAGGAACTTAAATGTACGTCCTGCTCTTCTTACCTAATCTCTTCTAACTTTCCTATTTTCTGCTGCGGTGGCACAGGTTTTAGACTGCTTGGGCCTTTGGAGGTCGGGCGCGAAGGGATTTCTCCATTTTTTCCCCACTGGGTTTTATGGTTTTACCTTCGTCTGTGCTTGCACTCAACCTCTTTGTTTCTTCTTCTGTCTTGTGAGTATTGCAGTCTTGCGAGTTTGTGTTCTTGTTTGTGTTGGGTGTCTTAGATGTTCTCTGTTCTGGTCTTCTTGATTTTTCTTTTCAAAAATTTTAAATTTCAGGGTGCTCCTCGGAGTTCCCGTTCTTCTTGCTGGTATGCATATTTACCTGGCTTTGTGCACTAACATTTTGGTTTTCTACTACCTTACAGACCATCAGACCCTGCTGCGGATCTGGGTGCTGGGACACTCATATATTCATTGGGCTGTTTCGCATAGTGCAGCTAGGGATATTTCTCCTTTTATGGGGTCAGTGGTGGTGCAGTGGATAGGTCGTAGAGGATTCAGATGGCCTGGATTTCGGAAGCTCCTTATGGGTAATGTGGCTAGTCAAGGGTTTCCCCAGGTGCTGGTGGTACATCTAGGAGGAAATGACGTAGATGGTAGTCAATTAATTTGATATTACGTATTCAGGACTTGGTTTGAGTACATGCCTCTTGGCCTGCCCTTGTCAGTTGATGGTCAGTTATTGGGTCAAGGAGGATTTAGCGTTCATGTCCTGATGGATGCGTAGCAGATGAAATGAGGAGGAAGGTTAATTCCGTTGTTGCACATTTTCACGCTCCATAGGTGGTTTGCTGTTTGAGCAACCGCAGATTCATTTTCAGAACCCCTCGGCATATAGGGGCGACGGTGTGCATTTGAGTGAGGATGGCATATTTAATTTTGTTCAAGATATTTATAGGTTTTTTAGCATTGGCAGGTTTAGGTATGGTGGCGGGCCATGGCTCCTAGGGATCCGGACGTGGCCGGAAAACGCAGTTCAGTCGAAGGCCAATGGTTGTTTGGCCGCACATTTACAGTATAGGGCACGTTGAACCCGCCTCTCTTCGAGTGAATCAGCTATTAGTCTTGGTTCAGGTACCGCCCCTGTGGATTGCCCTGTGGTTGCTTTATGTATAGCCAAGAGGATGGGCGGGTTCTGTGGAATTGGGACGTCGTGCCCCGTCCAGGTAGATATGTGCACCTTGGGTGTGATTGGTCCACCATTTGAACCCATGGCAAGTCCTAAGGAGATGCTAGGACAGTTGGCTTTTGCCTGGCGATGTCGGACTGACTGCTTTATTCTCCTCCACCATAGTTAAATAAATCATTTAATTTTGCCACACTCAAGTCTCGTGTCGTTACTCTAAAGTTTATAGTGGTATAAGAGTAAGAAAGTAAAGAGGTTAAGAAATCAGACATAAACCTTTTATAAAACACAGTAATATATTGAGACTGAGTATTGCAGACAGACAGAGAGATAAGAGGGCCCTACTTGCAAGCACAAAATATATAAGAGTTTGATATATGAGGTTAAGCGCTACATATTGCTTATGGGGTCAGCCCAATTGTGAAGGCGAAAGATGCCTAGTGGGTTATATGATCCAGTCAAACAGCAATGTTGGTCAGGGGGTCAGAGGGTAATTTGAGTATAGAAAGTACACATGTAAGTTGTGTGAACTGTGTTCTAGAGTAATAGACAGTAATTTGACAGCTTGCCTGCAGAGGTGGGTTTTTAGAGCATGAAGGTTTGGAGGATGGGGAAATCTTTTTTTATGAGAAAGGGAATTTCACAGAAAAATGCCGTTTAACCAGGAAAGGGAGCAGGTAATTAGTGTGGATGAGAAACACAGATCGTGTACAGAGCGAAGGTGTCAAGTTGGGAGATATTTTGAGACAAGTGAAGAGATGTATTTTGGTGTAGATCATCCTAAAATTTTCTTCTATACCCTGAGTCTTGTCTCCAGAACTTGTATTTCATGTATGCACCTGTTAGTGCAGGGGTGGGCAAACCTGTCCTCAAGGGCCATATCCAGTTCATGTTTTTAGGATTTCTTTAATCATGTACAGCTGAGTTAATCTATTTGGCTGGGTCAGTAATTATCCCACCTGTTTCTACAGACAGAAATCCTAAAAACATGAACTGGATATGGCCCTTGAGGACAGGTTTGCCCACCCCTGTGTTAGTGTGTATTTCAAAATGTTGTCATCACTGGGCATTGCAAGCTACATTTAATCAAATAGCTGGCTTTATCTTCGTGAATTGCTCCAGTGCCTGGAGTTTCTCTATGTGGCCAAAGGCTTTATTCAGGTATCAACACAATGTGGTGGAAAGAGACATCAGATCTGGCTTGTGTGGAGGAGGTGAAGAATTATCTGTAATTAAGTATTATTGTTTTTTTATTATTATTATTATTATTATTATTATTATTATTATTATTATCATTATGAACATTTATTTATAGACCACCACATGACACTTATGAAATGCTTGTAATTATACTTCAGTATAACATAGCAACATCTGACAAAAAGGTCTAAAAACACTGAAGCAGTAGACTTTCTGAAAGTCAATACTTGTGTCATTCTCAAAACTTTTGGCCATGACAGTGTAACTGAAACACAGTCATAGCCATGTTCCTGTCCAAATGTTCTCCTCTACAGCATAGTGAACGATGGTCCTGTGTAAATCCTTGACTAATGCCTCTGGTCAGTCTAGCACTACTTGTCAAGTATGGGCACTATAATGTACATGATGACCCCGAGCCCCCGCTCTCCTCCTGTACTGTCCTCGGTAGTCCTCACAGCAGTCCGTGCACCGGTGGCAGTAGATACCATAGTTACATGTGATAGTCTCCAGTGCTGGTGCCACCATTAGGCAGCCTTAGGCAGCTGCCTAGTATGCGGCCACTGGGGGGAGGCACTGAGGCCAGGGGCCCACTAATTATTAATATTATTAAAAATTAGTTAAATGAATGCTCTCCTGCAGAACTATGCAGTGCTCCTACAGTGCAGCAACGCATTTAAAAATCTGTACGGCGCCTAGCTCCCGGCTCCTGGCAGCGGCATGACTTCACAACGATGCCAGTGTAGAGGAGCCGACAGGAGTCAGGCAGAGACAGAAGAAGCAAAAGCAACAAACTAGAGGCAGTCAAGAAGAGAAAGGAAGACAAATGAAGAAGTCAAGGTGAGTACAGAAAAGAGGAGGCTATAGAAAGGGGGAGAATGGATGCCATAGAAAGGGGGAGGGAGAAACGATGCTACAGAAAACTTAGAGACTATGGGGAGTATGTACTATAATAGTACGGTTTAAAATGTAATACTTCACAAAAGAACTATTATAAGGGTACACTGCACACTTGGATTTGTTGTTGGCTCTAGTTCGTACCATATTTATTATGAGAAAGGTAGAAAAAAAGACAATTTCAGTGGCCTCTCCTCTTTTGTACTTCATGTGCCTGTAATTGAATCAATTTTGAGTGACTCTTAATGATCATCTGACACTGTTTAATTGTTTGTTTGTATAACATATAATTATTAGCATCTGACAAGGTGATAAAACCCCTGAAACTTTGTGTCATTCAACCTGCTTCACAGAACTAGAGTTGAAGCACATCCTACTGTGCTGAATACCCTCACTGTCAGGATCGTCTTATCTGAGGGGAGATGGAGAAACCATCTGAGGACAGCACATTTTTTTTAAATACAATAGATACATATGTATGTGTCATGATTATGGCCTAATCAGGAGTTAAGAACATAAAATATGAATGTAGTCATAAGAACATCCACAGTTATGACTTGTCTGTAACTTGTCAACTCTCTGTGTGCAGGTGCACCAGTGGTCAACTGTGATAAGAGGTCCTCTAGCAAATTGCATAGTGCCTATATTCTGGCACAAGAAGGGTTCTAATGTGTTTATTTAAAAAGGTCTTATTGTTCTCTACTACCCCACCCTTTCAAGCACCTGTTATGGCCTATTAATTGATTTGAGCAGCTTCCAATTCTGTATTTCTGTGTTCTCTACTACATGTAAGATCAGTATGTTAGATAAATCATGGCAGTAGAGATGCTGGACCTGAAATAGTATGGGTAACTCTCAGGCCTTAGGATTCATTTAGGAAATGTACACATGAAGGCATTACCTTTCATAATCCATATGTGCGACAGCCTCTCTATATATATTTATAATCAGGGCAACAAGCTACAACAAATGTGTCAACTATAAGTTGTAGTCAGAGAATTTAGGGAAATAACATGACTTCCTAAGGTATTAATAGTTTATAATGATGTGTGATATGTATTTGTGCAGAAAATTATAGATATCACAACTAAAATTGTTTGTGAATACAGAACATACATACTGCACGCCACCACTGCCTGCCAGAACAGACATATATACATACTGCACACCACTACTGCCTGCCAAACCATACATACCTACTGCACGCCACCACTGCCTGCCAGTACATACAAACTTCACCCCAATACTGCCTACTACAACAGACATACATGCTGTATCCCACCACTGCCTGGCAGAACATGTATATAGATATACTGTATCCCATCACTGCCTGCCAGAACGTATTTGTGTAGTATGTGACAAAAACTATTGCGTAGGGGGTGACGTTTGAAAGAAAAATTGATGTTAAGGGAGTGTTATTTTTTAAAAGAAACATTGGTGCAAAGGGGGTGACAAGTGAAAATAGAGCTGGTGCGCTGGAAGGTTACATGTGAAAGTAAAGCTGGTAAAAATAGGGTGTCATGTGAGAGAGACTGGTACACAGGAGGTGACGTGAATAAAAAGCTGGTGCACTTTGTGGTGGCACACAGCTGGTGGGCAGAGGGGTATGTGTGAGACAAAGACATGCACTGGAAATGGAGAGTACTAGGTTTAGAGGAAATCTGAGGAAAAATTACTTTACTAAAATGGTAGTGGACAGGTGGGAGAGGCATGCAATAGAGGTGGCATAGGCTATATAATAGAGCAATATAACAACTCTTGTTTATTAGGGATTAAGAAAAATAGTGGAAACTAGATGGGCCAAGTGATTCTTATCTGCAGTGAAATTCTAGGTTCATTAATATTTTCACTTTATAAAAAAACATGCATTTCCATAGACAAAAACTCTACGGTTTAACATGTCCAATTAAAGTTCCTTACACTTACACACTATCTACAATGTAAGAAAACTATTGAAACTCTTCAACTCAAACGCCAAAAAGCAATGAAATTATGACGATTAAGGCAAAAACCTTAATGGACGTATTCCTTTCACAATACAGACATGGTATGACATCACATCCTGTGGTTAGCTGCAGATTCAACACTATCATTGAGTCAGATTGCTGTCACTCACACAATACAGACATGGTATGTCATCACATCCTGTGGTTAGCTGCAGATTCAGCACTATCATGGAGTCAGATTGCTGTCACTCACACAATACAGACATGGTATGTCATCACATCCTGCTGTTAGCTGCATATTCAGCACTATCATGGAGTGAGATTACTGTCACTCACACAATACAGACATGGTATGTCATCACATCCTGTGGTTAGCTGCAGATTCAGCACTATCATGTAGTGAGATTGCTGTCACTCACACAATACAGACATGGTATGTCATCACATCCTGTGGTTAGCTGCAGATTCAGCACTATCATAGAGTCAGATTGCTGTCACTCACACAATACAGACATGGTATGTCATCACATCCTGCGGTTAGCTGCAGATTCAGCACTATCATGTAGTGAGATTGCTGTCACTCACACAATACAGACATGGTATGTCATCACATCCTGGGTTAGCTGCAGATTCAGCACTATCATGGAGTCAGATTGCTGTCACTCGCAAAATGGTGGAGCTGCTAACTCACAGATTTGTGTGATCACTGGAATACACACACACAGTCTATGCAACTGAAGGTATGAGCAGCTATATAGCACAAAAAATAGCCCCCACATCCATCCCACTCAGTCTGTACAACCAACTAGACATTGGTGTCATGTACCCTAGCAATAATTTATAACAACCGGACATTTAATTAATTCATGAACAAAAATGTATCTCAACTTCAGAATGCATTATCTCACAGTATAGAGTTTTATCTCATGCCGATATATTTTTCTTTCTCCTCACATGCTTGTACAATTACATTATTTTAGTTTAGTTTTTTTGCAGTTTAGGGTCTTAGTGTCCTAGAAAGAGATGCAACAGAGCAACTTCATAAAGACTTTTTAGCAGACTACAAGAGAACAATATGTTTAAAATACATTTAATTGGTGTTGAAGCCTCTGCTAAGTTTGGTTTTCAGTGAGCAATGTTTGCCACTACATTCTCTTGCAAAGCCTAAGCTGACTTTGAATATCAATTCAAGGATACATAAAGCCAACATGACAGGATGACTGGGGAATCCTTTTATTAGTAATCTGCACAGAAGTCTACATCAAACGCACAGAGAGCACTAGAAAAATGCAGCAAGTGATATATACATAAATTAGAACATGTTCCCACATTAAAAGAAAAACACAAACTATACTATATTAATAACAAGAAGCATATCAGACAATTTATTGATACAGGAAAAATGACAAGCAAAATGATTGGCAGCAGTAATACTAAGTATTTTAAAATAGTGCAATGAGTGTACAAATCAGCATATACAGATAGACATAGATGTTATCATTTATGACTTATAAATGATAAGAGAAAATTAAGGAAAAAAAATTAGTCCAACTTTGGTAAAAGTTAAAGGTCCACCACAGGCTAAGGTTTTATTGCGAAATTAACCATCATCATCATCATCACTTTTTTTTTTTTTTTTATTTATAACAGCAGATGTACATACAGCACAACAGTACATGTCAGATATAGTACCCAAGTACCAGTATTACAAAATGTAAAAGTTTCAGATAAGAAAAATAAAAAACGCATAAGAACAACAAAAAACATCCAAACATATTGTTCACATCCAGGTACATTCCAAGAGGGAGTTAAAGATCTATCTAAATATTGAGATAAAAAGTTTTCCCAATTCCAAAGGTGTCTCTTGTGCCATTGTACATATCCAGCGAATAGAACAAACTGCCAGAATTTTTTGTTTTTATTGGGGGTACAGGGGGAAGGAGGGAAGGGGAAGCGACGATCCAAGTCGGATGTGAATCCCTAACTGAGAAATCGAAATATCAATATGAGAATAAGAAAAGAGGGGGAGAGGTAAACAGAGGGAGCACAGAGAGAATAGAAGATATAGAGATTGAAGAAAGAAAAGGAGGGGATAGCATCTCAGCCTTATAAGAGACCCGGCATAGAACTGTTGTTAAAGCTATACCATAGATGCCACACTTTGTGGAATGTGGGAACTGTGTCATGGAGGAGACTAGTCACATATTTCATGGATGCCGTGTGCCAAGTTCTTTTCATAACACCCTCTCTAGAAGGTTATCATCATCATCATTTATTTATATAGCGCCACTAATTCCGCAGCGCTGTACAGAGAACTCATTCACATCAGTAGCTGTCCCATTGGAGCTTACAGTCTAAATTCCCTAATATAGCCACAAACACTGACAGACAGAAAGGGAGGGAGAGGGAGAGACTAGGGTCAATTTTGATAGCAGCCAATTAACCTACCAGTATGTTTTTTTGGGTTTTTTTGAGTGTGGGAGGAAAAACGGAGCACCCGGAGGAAACCCACGCAAACACGGGGAGAACATACAAACTCCACACAGATAAGGCCATGGTCGGGAATTAAACTCATGACCCCAGTGCTGTGAGGCAGAGGTGCTAACTACTAAGCCACTGTACATTCCCTTTACATTCTTCATACCTCCACTTTTATATTTCCACTTCGATCACTAAGTGTTGTTTCAAGTACTTAAAATTATTATTTTTTTGGACTATAATAGATTAGGACTTCTATACTATTATACACTTAGGGTATTAAGAATTACCTCAAAGGCCTGTCCTGAACTGTCCTGATAATCTTCAGCACAGGATACATTTTGGCCAATGCTGCTTATAATAAGTGTGTTTAGATGGGTGACTTTTTTAAAGAATTAATATTTGTTTATACTTATATGGTCATAAATTAGCAGGACAAGATGATGATGAAGATTATTATTACTACTACCCTTTATGTACATAGTGCCAGCATAATGTACAGTGCTGTACAGAGAAGTTTTATTGCGCACATCAGACTCTGCACCAGGGAATATTACAATCTAATTTCACAGGCACACAAAGTCACACACATTAGGGACAATTTAGTTCATAAATGATGTTGCTGTGTAAAGTCTATCTATATAATACACAGCCTGGGGCTACTACTGGGGGCAAAGTTCTATATCTGGTACTGTGTGGGAAAGATCTGTGTTCCTATTAATTTCTGAAAATAAAAAGATTTGCTAAATACATAATTTCTTTGTATATTATTCCACAACAATGCCATGTGGAAGTCATTTCATCACAAGGTTTAATTTAGACATCCTCCACCTGTACAATATTTTATTCATTTATTTAAAATATTTAAATAAATGAAAAAAAATAAAATACAAATTTAGATTTGACTGGTGCCTTATGGTCTGAATTTGGACCAAAAACTGTTGGTGTTTCCCCTATAGAATGCTGTCTCACCTCTCCAGCAAAACACCTACCTGCCCCTCCCCATCCCTTCTCTCAAACTTGTAAATTCATTCATTTTATGAGTGGCATCCAATTCTGCTCCACACATGTATAGTACTGTAGATTTTCCTTCTTTGAATCTCATCAATTCATTAAAAAAACGTTGAGCCATCCAATTGGGTGCCATATCCCAGTATGGAGCATGTCTGTATATAAGTGATTGCACATGAATAGATGGATGCCAACCCCCCAAAATATATATATATATATATATATATATATATATATATATATATATATATATTGTAACAAAAGGAGGCATTTAGCTGGCAATATGCAGAGAAAGCAGGGAAGTAGAGTAAAACATTTGTGCAGTAATGCACCTAGATTGAATGTGAAGACTTATGTATGAAAAGCAAAAGTTTAAGTTTGGTTAAACTTACATGATTTGATATCCTTCCTCTCAGCAAGCAGACAGGGTGTGTCTGTTAGTCCAAACAGAGCCAGGGATGGGTGTTTCCTTTTAAAAACAGGTGGGTGTGTCACCTGACCATCAAGCTAATGCTGGGGGAGGAGTGTCAGGTATAAGAGCTTGTTTGTATCCTTTTTTCACTGAGACCAATGCTGGGGTAGCTGGCTGGTCTTGAGAGAGAGCTGGTCTATGTATAGCTAGTGTTTAGGGTCTCCATAATTGCTGTGAAAGTATACGGTGTCAAAACATTTATCATCCTGACAATAAAGCTACATAAAAAGGAAGAAGTTGTTCCCGTGTGCTTCTGCAGTTGCGGGCTCTTGCCACAATATATATATATATATATATATATATATATACTTTGCTTTGATAAAGTGAAAATAAATTAAAATGCTATTCCCAGTGATCCTAAAAAGGCACAAGACTAAATAAAGTGTTGGCAACATCTGAGAAAGCAGTGATAGAATCGATAGGATCATTTTCTCTCCCCTAGAACTTCTACTACACATGGTGATCATGGTAAAAATTTATAGAGGTTGGACAATAAATGAACCCCATCCTGAACACTCAGGTGTGGCATAAGTCTCTTTTATAGAAGGGAAAGAGTTGGAGTTTCTGTACCTATGGGGGAGCCCTAATTTGGTAAGTCAGACTTTGAAGTGAACTGTTCAGTCTTTCCACCATGCAGGTCAAACAAAACTATACAAAGACTGATTTTCCAGAGGGTGGTTCAGTACATCAGTATGTGCATCTGCACCAGTTTATATAGGTGGCAAACGAATAAATTAATTTGCTCAAAAAGGTACAAATTATGTAGAAAAATGTATTGCCAAGTGCTTTGAGAAATGTTGTGTAGGATAATTCTAATAAACATCTTACAATGTAAGAGAGAGATTGTGCAGTCAGTGTGAGGCTCAGCTTGATGTACTAATAAATAAACTGCATTGAAACTGAAACTTTTGTTAGATGTAACTCTATATTATGACATTTTACATATATCCAAACTCATATTGAGATAAGAACAGCTGCCAGAAACTAGAATGACCAAGCAGTTTTCACAACATAAAACTGGATCTTACAGCAATATACCTATTCATAAAGCTAAGAAACTAGAGTACATGCTGCGTATTGCTATAGAAGCACATTATCCTCCCACTTTTTATTCAAGACCTTACTTCTAGCTCTTCACTAAGTTTAGGTTTTTATTACATTATTGAAAAGAAAGAGGAAAATCATTGGAGATATTTGACTCATGGATTTCAACAGTCTAAAAACTGGAGCTTGTTTTATTGTACTAATTCTTGAGGCCATTACTGGAATATTTGGCAATATTTTTATAATATCTGTCATTTCCTTCAAGAATAACAATCGAATAGATAAGAGTGACTGCAATAAAATTCTTGTTGCCTTGGCCATCTCCGGTGGGTGTCATGCCTGTGTCTTGACTTTTAACATTTTATCAAGATTCCTTTTCCCGTGGATTTATACATCACTTTATATCGCTTACGCTGTCTTATTTCTGACTCTGTACAGTGCCTCTTCCTGTGCCTTGATGGCTGCCATCCTATGCTTCTTCTACTTCATAAAGATCACAACCTTCAGCTCCCAAATCTTTGCTTGGGTCAAGATGAAGATCAGCAAAATCATAAACTGGATGATGTTCATGTCACAAATGGTGTCTATTTTAAACACTTCTCTAAAAATATTAGACTTACTAGAACTAAAAGAATCTATTAGAAATAACTCCACTGTCTTCTCCAACATGACATCGGAAGCTCAAGATGACATGCAAATACTCATTGCCTTCTTCAGCAATTGTGTGCCCATGTTCATCATGATGGTCACTACTGCCTTAACTGTTGTGTCCCTCATCCTACACCGTCGCCAAATGAAGAGGAACATGGGGACATCTGTCAGAGCGAATACGACAGCTTATGAAGGTGTTGTCCATACAATGATTAGTTTCTTGGTGTTTTATGCTATATTTTATCTGTCAATGTTGATTTATACTTTTGCTATTTTTGCCTCATCAAATCTTCGATATTGGATAATGTTGATAATTATATTCTCATTTACCCCAGTTCAGTCTATTTTCTTAATCTCTGGTACCCCAACCCTGAAGAAAGCTTGGGGGCACATGATATTATGTGTCAAAGACAAGATCTCTGTAAGCACTGGAGAATGATTTATTTATACTATATATTCCTCAGTAACAAGTAACAGTGATCAGTCTGTAATAAAATCTAATTTGTAAAATCTATTGTATATACAGTATGTGTGTATTGCATGTCTGATGTATATATTACTGTAATAATATAATTATCCCTTTGTTGCAAATATCTGATTTCTGACCAACTACAATCACCAAAGATTATATCCACAAAACCATTAATTTCATGCAGTTTACCTTCATCAATATTTTATATTGCTAAATGTGGAGCATTTCTCAGCATTATATTATAGAAATCAACCACCAGGTTTAGCCAACAGTGTTTGTAGTGACACATAAAACAAGTGATTGTATCTCACACGCAAAATCTCTTCACCATACATACTTTGGGCTAGATTTACTAAGCTTCGGGTTTGAAAAAGTGGGGATGTTGCCTATAGCAACCAATCAGATTCTAGCTGTCATTTTGTAGAAAGTACTAAATAAATGAAAGCTAGAATCTGATTGGTTGCTATAGGCAACATCCCCACTTTTTCAAACCCGCAGCTTAATAAATCTAGCCCTTTGAGTCAATTAGAAAAACTGCAGTTCTCTATTACTTAGATGGAACATCTGAAAACAGAAAGGATATCACATTAACTGTGCATTTATCCAAATAAAATCTCTACATACAGTTGGACAATCTATTTGCACAGAATTTAGTTTTTTGTTTGACAGATCTAACAAAAGTTGGTCTTTTTTTGCATTCTGAGCAAAAAATGTGATTTCTAGAGCTAATATAGTGTTTTTATAGCAGTGCATAAAGATCTTCTAGAAGAAAAATAAACAAAATAAATTATTATTATTATTATTATTATTATTATTATTATTATTATTATTATCAACAACATTTATTTATATAGTGTCAGCATATTCTATAGTTCTTTACATTTGAAATAAAACACAGTAATATATTGAGACTGAGTATTGCAGACAGACAGAGAGGTAAGTGGGCTCTGCTTGCAAGCTTACAATCTATAAGAGTTTCATATATGAGGTTAAGAGCTAAATATTGTTCATTGGTTCAGCCCAATTGGGAAGGTGAAAGATACCTAGTGGGTTATATGATCCAGTCACACAGCAATGTTGGTCAGGGGGTCAGAGGGTAGTTTGAGTATAGAAAGTACACATGTAAGTTGTGTGAACTGTGTACTAGAGTAATAGACAGGAATTTGACAGCTTGTCTGCAGAGGGGGGTTTTTAGAGCATGAAGGTTATGAGGATGGGAAATCCACAGAAAAATGCTCTTTAACCAGGAAAGGGAGCAGGTAATGAACTTGTATTTCATGTATGGACCTGTTAGTGTGTATTTCATGTATGGACCTGTTAGTGTGTATTTCATGTATGGACCTGTTAGTGTGTATTTCATGTATGGACCTGTTAGTGTGTATTTCATGTATGGACCTGTTAGTGTGTATTTCATGTATGCACCTGTTAGTGTGTATTTCATGTATGGACCTGTTAGTGTGTATTTCATGTATGCACCTGTTAGTGTGTATTTCATGTATGGACCTGTTAGTGTGTATTTCATGTATGGACCTGTTAGTGTGTATTTCAAAATCTTGTCATCACTGAGCATTGTAAGCTACATTTAATCAGAAAGCTGCTATATCTTCATGAATTGCTCCAGTGCCTGGAGTTTCTCTATGTGGCCAAACGCTTTATACAGGTATCAACATAGTGTGGTGGAAAGAGACATCAGATCTGGCTTGTGAAGAGGAGGTGAAGAATTATCTGTAATTAAGTATTATTATTGTTATTGTTATTATTATTATCATTATCATTATGAACCTTTATTTATAGGACACCACATGAGGTCAGCAGCGCAGTACATAGGGCAAACAACAGGACTGTACATGGTATAACAGTACAATACAGTAAACAAATAACAGTACAACTATCAACACAGCTACTGTGGTACAAAGGGTTTATATAGTGCAGGATTAGAGCCCCTGAAAGAAGTACAAAGACAATGGAGGAGTGGCACCATGGGGCAGAGAGCCCAAGGAGGAGGTGCGCAGTGTAGCTGGTAAGAAGACGCTATAGATAATGAGAACAGGAGGGAAGAGGGCCCTGCTTACTAGAGCTTACAATCTAAAGGGATATCGTATGGAAACAGCTAACAGCTGTGACTGTGCCATGATCAGGAAGCATTTGTATCCTTAGCAGATGTAAAAGATACACCTCCAAACAGGTGTGTATGTGAGATTCTGCCGGTCTGCATGAGCCACATTTGAGTAAACTTGCCTGTAGTAGACTTAGCCTTTTGTTACAATGCCCCTGCCCTCCCCCGTCCCTCCTCTCCAGGCACAGGGGGCTATAGGTTCCAGAATCGTGCAAGTCTGCATATGCGCATATACGTGTATCCAGTTTCACTTACAATTTTGCCTAAGAACACACCAATGAATAGCTGTATTTTTCAAATAATACTGAATTCAATTGAGTTTTCATATTAAGAGAACACCTTTGATTGGTGAGGCTGAGAACTGTGGGTACAGATCAGTAATACAGTCATATAGTCACCCGGCCACTTTGGGATATTACATCTCAGCATCGACTGACGCAGGTGACCTCCAGCTCATGTCACCCAATGTAAAACAAGACTTACATCATTTGCATCCAAACAAAATCTTAGGAAATAAATAGTGCCGGAGATGGCTCAAATTATAGATACATAACCAACACAGTGAGCTCAAGATAGACGTAACAATACAATTCATTAATTTATTAAAACATATATAAAAAATAACTGTATAAAATGCTCATCATATTAAAAACAAAGCTTAGAGATGGTGACAGAAATACAGCAAATTGCAAATGTATTCTTGGGAACTGTCATAAGTCTCAATGAAATAAACAGACAACCACTGAAGATTCATTATGATCAAACATGTGATAAGATCCCCACTAGATTAATTTCAGTGTCTTAACTTAATATTTGGAGTCAGATGTTAAAAATAATAAATAACACTTGAATAAGCATCCAATATATTTGCAACGGATTCTGCTTTAAATTGAGCATGAGAACAACTGAGGCAGTAAGTAGTGCGATGGATCTTGAAACAACAATGCTGGTGAGCTCAGCGTTTGACTCAATTCACTTTTACTTATTTTTGAATATTAATAGTAATTGTATAATACACTTTCTATTTAAATATGCTTTACCTTTTGTGTTTTAAAAAGAGGAGTTAGATTTAGACATTTAGGCAGGGTGTTATATTATTCCAATACGCTACTAAAGTCATTTTAGGGTAAGAAAACTATATAGGAAAATAGGCAATAATAAGAAAGAACAAAAAAAATTCAATGGTTCACCCCAAAGTCAATTTCTTTTAAATAGTGTAACCCCTAAATGTAATCAGCTACAGCAATTCTCCTCTATATACTGTTAGTCTATCTGATCACTTTACTCAGTGGAGGGTCTATATTGAGGCAGCTCAGGCAGAAACATTTGGGAGCAGCAATATAAAGGAAATTAATTTAAAAAGTGTACAGTAGGTTTTCCTAATATGAAAGTCTAATTTTTCATTAAGACCTTGAAAAAGAATCTTAATGATTCGAAACGCGTCGGTCTAACAGGGAGACTTACGCTGGGACTACCTGAGGCGGACGAGAGTCAGTAAGATCCGATTGGACTTTTGGGTACAATACCCTATTATGTGCACTTTTATCCTTTTACTCAAGGTACGCTCCTAGAAGCAGACCAATTTGTGGAATTTTAATGAGAATATTGTTATCAATAAACGGTATTATGCTATGATTTTCTATTTCTTGCACATGTTTATCGCTGGAGAGTGCAGTGGAGGCAGACATCGTGATTTTCATCAATAATCTGGGTGATGTGCTGAGTTTAAAGAAACGAGTCTGTAAGCATAAATCAGGGGGGATCCCTCACGTGGTTACCCTATAATTGGTTAAAAGGAACACACTTGAAGAGGGAATTGGAAGATATCTGTACCCTTTATTCATTGTTGGAACTCTACTGCTCTATGTCTATTCCAATTTTTGTGTTACAGTGTTTGACGCTGGCATCTTTATCTGTGTGAACCTTTCAGCGCTGTAAGTCATCTATTTGCTCAGTACTTTAAATTCTGACATCTTCTGACACAGTTATATTCTGCAGGAACAACATTAATTTTACATTGTGTTACCCAAAAACATTTTGCACTTTGGAGTGTGGATAATGAGGATAAACAAAACTTTTGCGGGACCCATTTTGGGAGTCCAGAGTTGTGAAAAACTGGTAAGTGTTAGATGGGATATGTAGTTGGCCGTTAATACATTGCCAAGAGAGGCACAAACTCTTCAGTCATTCATAGAGCAAGAAAGGAAAATATATCAGAGAAAAATGTGTCTGTGTGTTCACAACAACCTCATGTCAGTATTATTATTATTATTGTTATTATTATTGTAGATTTGTAAGGCGCCACAGTGCCGCAGAGTAGAGAAAACAGTACAAACATAAAACAAGGACATACAAGGCAGACAAAATAAATGCAGCCATGAAAACAAAGGGTATGGAGGACCCTGCTCATTAGGAGCTTACATTCTAAGGGGAAGAGGGCACAGCTGAAACAAGAGGAGTGAGTGTGGCTCAGAGTGGAGATTGGGACAGCTGTGAGGGTGTATTTGTATGAACAGTATCCTCAGGTATATCAGGGATAAATTAAGCTTTAAAAAAGAGATGGGGTTTTAGAGAACATCTGAAGATTTGAAGGCTGTGGGGAAGCCTGATTGGGCATGGTAAGGATTTCCATGAGTGGGGAGCATGTCAGTAGAGATGAATGTCAATTTAATATAGATCTGGAAGGCGCTGTAAATGATAGAAGTAATCTGCACATAGCGCAAGCAGTTTGTAGGATAATGTAGTAACAAATTAAAGTTTCACTTGCACATAGGTGACAAAAGAACAGTGGAACATTTGCAGGTTGTTCGCCACCAGCACAGAAATCATGTAACCTGGATAAGCTTGTGTTCAAGCCACGCGTTTCATAGGTCTGTCATCTTTCATCAGGAACTGTAACACAATAGACTGTCAGAGGGGAAACAGCATCATATCAAGACAATGGGCTAGATTTACTAAGCTGAGGGTTTGAAAAAGTGGGGATGTTGTGTCACGGGCACTAGAAGTCTTTACCCAGGGATCACCAGGTGATAGGCTTACCAGAGCAGTATAGGTGGTAATATGGTACTCTGGTAGCAGGGTGATCACGGAACAGGAAATAGCAGATGATGAGATGCTCAGGAAAGTCTATGACTAGCAGCACTGGCAATATGGAGGTAGTAATACACGAGGAACTGTATGGACAAAGGACACGTGAAGGTAGTCAGTGGTCTGCGGTAGCAAGTTGTACCACTGCTATAGTGAGGAGGAATGTCCAACAGAAACGAGGAGGTGATGAGAGTCAGCGGTCTGCGGATAGCAAGTTGTACCGCTGTCTGAGTGAAGGAGTGGAATCCAAGTGGAGGTATCCGGGTAGTCAGTGGTCTGCGATAGCAAGTTGTACCACTGCTATGTGAGAGGATACTGGAACAGGTGATACAGGAAACAGGGATCAGTGGTCTGCCTTCAGCAAGTTGTACCCCTGAATATATATGTGAGGAGGTGCACGGGGAGAGACTGCAACACAAGATATACACGGGCACCTTGACTTTGAACCACAGTGATATGCACAATATAAATGTATAGATGACTGAACAATACTGCCAATATAGAAAGTCTCTTGAAGTAGTCCAGCATAAGATAACACAGTCAATGATGGCAATAGACTCAGCGGATAGCACACTCCAGAGGAGAACCAACACAGTCCAGCAAGGTATGCAATACACAGCACAGTCAATGAGAAGTATGCATACCGTGGTTCAGGAGGCAGTCAGACAGGAGTGCAGAGATACCTGAACGGCAGGAGGCCGGCAGGATGCGAAGTCCCTGGATGGGTGAAGCGGTGGTCTAGTAGGTGCAGCGCACGGGTAGGTAGACCAGCAGGGAACACAGGAAAGCGTGGAGAGCGGATCAGCAGTAGATGGATGAGTAGTGCTGAGGAGTAGCAGCAGCGGGTCTCTGCGGGAACACGGAGGTAGCCAATAGCAACCAGCAGGTGCAGTAACGATGGGACACGGGAGAGCAGAGTTGAACAGGCACTGTTGATCACGGAGAATAGCGGGTAGCAATAGTGGAGGCAGACTCAAGGAAACACGGGAGCGTTGACAAGGACTGAAGACTGAAGCGCACAGAGGCAGCGGATAGGAATCAGCCAAACAGTCACGATGAAACACAGACGGGTGCAGGTTGAAGACTGTAGTGCACGGAGGCAGCGGATAGGAATCAGCTAGCAGTCACGATGATGAAACACAGACGAGTTGCAGGTTGAAGACTGTAGTGCACGGAGGCAGCGGATAGGAATCAGCTAAACAGTCACGATGAAACACAGACGGGTTGCAGGTTGAAGACTGTAGTGCACGGAGGCAGCGGATAGGAATCAGCTGGCAGTCACAATCATGAACAGGTGAGTGGATGTGGTTGAAGCCTGTAGTGCACGGAGGCAGCGGATAGGCATCAGCTAACAGTCCCAATGATACATGGTAGAGTTGAAGTGATTAGAAGACTGTAGTGCACGGAGGCAGCGGATAGGAATCAGCTCACAGTCACAATGATACAGTAGATGGTAGAAGTGGTATGGGAACCACAGTAGCAGAAGTGGTTTGGAAACCACAGAGGTAGAAGTGGTTTGGAAACCACAGGAATCAGCAGGGCTGAATAAACAAGGAAACACAGGAACACCTTCAGAGACTCATGGGGAATGAGACTCCAAGATCAGGCAACGTGGTGTTGACCACAGGTGCTTAATATAGGGAGGTTGCCTGATCTGCCAATTAAGTTAAAGGAACATACACTGAAGGTTTGGAAAGGGCTGCGCATGCGCAGTCCCTCAGGATAGAGGACGTCCACGGTTCCTAATAGTCCGGGAAGAAGCACTCACAGTCCGGTGAGTGACAGTACCCCCCCTTTTAAAGGTGGGCACAGAACGCCTGGAACCGGGCTTGTCCGGATTTTTGGAATAAAACTTCTTCAGAAGGGCAGGAGCATTAAGATCTTCAGCTTTGATCCATGAACGCTCTTCAGGACCAAAGCCCTTCCAATGAACGAGGAAACGGAGGACTCCTCGCGAAATTTTTGCATCCAATACCTCAGTAATCTCGAAATCCTCCTCCTGATGAACTTGAACTGGCTGCGGTGCTGAGGGAGGAGTCGAGAAACGATTGATAATAAGAGGTTTGAGTAAGGACACATGGAAGGCATTGGAAATCCGAAGATTCTTAGGAAGAAGAAGTTTAACACATACTGGATTGATAACTTGAATGATCCTATATGGACCAATAAAACGAGGGGCGAATTTCATAGATGGAACCTTCAAACGAATATTTTTGGTAGATAACCAGACACGATCTCCAATTTTTAGTGGTGGAATAGCCCGCCTCTTCTTATCTGCGAAAGACTTATATTTGTTAGATGTCTTCTTTAAACAGGTTTTGACCTGAGACCAGATATTTTTGAAGGTCTGACAAGCAGTCTCCACAGCAGGAACTTGGGTGGGCGGGAGGGCAGGAAATTCCGGAAAAGACGGATGGTGACCGTAGACCACAAAGAATGGAGTTTTGGATGATGACTCATGGTACATGTTGTTATGGGCGAATTCAGCCCAAGGGAGCAATTCTACCCAGTTGTCTTGGTTGGCTGAAGAGAACATCCTAATAAAAGTCTCAAGATCTTGATTGACTCGTTCCGTTTGTCCGTTAGATTGCGGATGGTAAGACGATGAGAGTGCTAATCGTATGCCCAAGGTTTTACAAAGGGCCCGCCAGAATCTGGAAACGAATTGTACTCCTCTATCTGACACAATCTCAGACGGACATCCATGGATGCGGAAGATTTCTTTAATGAAATGTTCAGCCAGAGTAGACGAGGAAGGTAAACCGGACAGAGGGACGAAATGAGCCATCTTCGAAAATCTGTCTACCACTACCCAAATAGTATTGTGATTCTTACTTGGTGGCAAATCAGTAACGAAATCCATACTAATATGGGTCCAAGGCTTGGACGGAATGGGTAGTGGTCGCAGCAACCCTGCTGGAGTTCTGCGGGAGGATTTGAACTGAGAACATAAATCACAGGAAGCAATAAACTCTTTGACGTCTCTCCTCATTGAAGGCCACCAGTAACTACGAGAGAGAATCTCAAAGGTCTTATGTTCACCGGCGTGTCCAGAAAAACGAGAGGCATGGAACCACGAAAGGATTTTCCTCCTCAGAGTAGGAGGCACGAGGGTCTTCCCCAATGGTAGCATTTTGGTGGATGAAGCAGCCAGAGAAATACATTTGGGGTCTAGAATAGCATGGTTGGGAACCTCTTCTACATCAGAGGACGTCACAAAAGCTCGAGATAGAGCGTCAGCTTTCTTGTTCTTAGCAGCTGGTTTGAAGGTTATAATTAATTCAAAACGGGAAAAGAAAAGAGACCATCTTGCTTGACGAGGGTTCAAGCATTGAGCGGATTGCAAATATGACAAGTTCTTATGATCCGTGAAGATCGTCACCGGATGGCGAGCTCCTTCCAACAAGTATCTCCATTCCTCTAATGCAGCTTTGATGGCCAGCAACTCCTTGTCCCCGATAGTATAGTTTTTCTCTGCGGGCAGAAGACCCCGAGAGTAGAAGGCACAAGGATGTAATTTTTGTTGCTCCGAGCGTTGGGAGAGAATAGCTCCTAAGCCCACATTAGAGGCATCTACTTCTAGGAAGAAGGGGAGTGTCACATCAGGTTGTCGCAGAATGGGAGCAGACGAGAAGGACTCTTTGAGGATTTGAAAGGCTTGGAGAGCCTCAGATGACCATTGCTTAGTATTAGCCCCTTTCCGAGTTAAGGCCACAATGGGAGATGCAATGGATGAGAAGTCTTGAATGAAGCGTCTATAGTAATTGGCAAAACCTAAAAAACGCTGGATGGCACGAAGAGTAGTTGGCTGAGGCCAATGTAGTACAGCATTTACTTTGTCTGGATCCATCTTCAGGCCAACTCCGGAAACTATATACCCCAAGAATGGAATCTGGGGTAACTCGAAAGAACATTTTTCCAATTTACAGAACAATGAGTTTTTCCGTAGTCTGGAGAGGACCTCTGCCACATGTTGGTGATGAGAAGGCAGGTCCTGTGAGAAGATCAATATGTCGTCCAGGTAGACAACGACACATACATATAATAAGTCCCGAAAGATCTCATTGATGAAACCCTGGAAAACCGCGGGGGCATTACACAGCCCGAAGGGCATTACTAAATATTCGTAATGCCCATCTCTGGTGTTAAACGCGGTCTTCCATTCGTCACCGGAACGGATTCTAATTAAATTGTAGGCACCACGAAGATCCAACTTAGTAAATATCCGAGCTCCCTTGATGCGATCAAATAGCTCAGTGATCAGCGGAATGGGATACCGATTCTTGATAGTAATGGCGTTGAGTCCACGAAAATCTATACAAGGGCGTAATGATCCATCCTTCTTTTTGACGAAGAAGAACCCAGCTCCAGCGGGAGAGGTGGAAGGTCGAATGAACCCACGCTGGAGATTCTCCCGTATGTACTCAGATGTGGCTTGAGTTTCAGGTAACGAGAGAGGATAGACCCGACCCCTGGGAGGAGTCTTGCCAGGTAGAAGGTCGATCGGACAATCCCAAGAACGATGAGGAGGAAGACGTTCAGACTGAGCTTTATCAAACACATCGGCAAATGAAGCATACTGAGGAGGGAGTCCCGGGGAGGAAGATGAGATGGAAGATTGCTGTACTTTAAGAGGAATAACTTGAGAGAGACAACGATGGTGACATTCAGGCCCCCAAGACGTAACTTGAGGGGTGCGCCAGTCAATCTGGGGAGAGTGACATTGAAGCCATGGAAGGCCTAAGACAATCGGACTTGTCGTAACTGGAAGAATTAAAAACGAAATTTCTTCATGGTGTAGTGCACCAATCTGAAGGGTTACTGGAGACGTACTCTGGGTGATGAGACCGTTGATGAGACGTGATCCATCTATAGCCGTCACAGTAATGGGTGTTTTTAAAGTGATCACTGGTAGGGACCATTGATTCACTAGTGATTTAGAAATGAAATTTCCTGCTGCTCCGGAATCAATCAATGCCTGTGACTCAAAGGATTTAGTAGCAAAGGAAATCGTAACATCGAAAGCGCAGACTTTAGATTTCATAGACAATGGAGAGGACTCCAGGGACCCTAACTTCACCTCTCCAGAACTAGTTAGGGCCTGGCATTTCCCGATCTCTTAGGGCAAGAACTGAGCATATGTGTGGAATCAGCACAATAGATACAGAGTCTATTCTTTACTCTTCGTTTCCTCTCTTCTAAAGATAATTTGGAACGTCCTATCTCCATGGGAATCACAGAAGGTGAAACTGGACGAAATTGAGGGTTTAAACGAAGAGGTGCTTTAGCAGAAGTTGTTTTCTCAGATTCTCTTTCACGAAATCTCATGTCTACACGATGGCAAAGAGAGATCAAATCTTCTAGTGACGAAGGAAGCTCTTGGGTAGTCAGTGCATCTTTAATTTTATCGGAGAGCCCCTGCCAGAAGGCGGCAACTAATGCTTCAGTGTTCCACTGAAGTTCAGAGGCTAAGATCCTAAATTGAATGACATACTGTCCTACTGTATGGGAGCCTTGTCGCAAACGAAGAATGCTGGAAGCAGCGGAGGTCACACGACCTGGTTCATCGAACACACTTCGGAACGTGGAAATGAATTTGGCACTATCTTGTAGAATTGGATCGTTTCTTTCCCACAGGGGGGAGGCCCAAGCCAGGGCTTGTCCAGAAAACAATGAGATAAGATAGGCCACTCTGGAACGATGGGTAGAAAAATTTTGAGGTTGGAGTTCAAAATGGACTGAACATTGGTTAAGGAAACCTCTACAAGTTTTGGGGTCCCCGTCATATTTTGACGGAGTAGGCAGGTGAAGCGTAGGAGCTGTAGACACCTGGGATGGCACTGGGGAAACGGAGGCAAGCACAGGAGCTTCAATATTAGCTGTAACAGTCTGTCCAGATGTTCCTTGGGACGTTAACGATTGGTAACATTGAAGTAACAGCTGTTGGCGAGCATCCTGTTGCTCCACACGGCTGACCAGATGCTGCAGCATCTCCTTAGCGGTAGGTTCCGTATCTGGGTCTGTCATGGCCTGATCTTACTGTCACGGGCACTAGAAGTCTTTACCCAGGGATCACCAGGTGATAGGCTTACCAGAGCAGTATAGGTGGTAATATGGTACTCTGGTAGCAGGGTGATCACGGAACAGGAAATAGCAGATGATGAGATGCTCAGGAAAGTCTATGACTAGCAGCACTGGCAATATGGAGGTAGTAATACACGAGGAACTGTATGGACAAAGGACACGTGAAGGTAGTCAGTGGTCTGCGGTAGCAAGTTGTACCACTGCTATAGTGAGGAGGAATGTCCAACAGAAACGAGGAGGTGATGAGAGTCAGCGGTCTGCGGATAGCAAGTTGTACCGCTGTCTGAGTGAAGGAGTGGAATCCAAGTGGAGGTATCCGGGTAGTCAGTGGTCTGCGATAGCAAGTTGTACCACTGCTATGTGAGAGGATACTGGAACAGGTGATACAGGAAACAGGGATCAGTGGTCTGCCTTCAGCAAGTTGTACCCCTGAATATATATGTGAGGAGGTGCACGGGGAGAGACTGCAACACAAGATATACACGGGCACCTTGACTTTGAACCACAGTGATATGCACAATATAAATGTATAGATGACTGAACAATACTGCCAATATAGAAAGTCTCTTGAAGTAGTCCAGCATAAGATAACACAGTCAATGATGGCAATAGACTCAGCGGATAGCACACTCCAGAGGAGAACCAACACAGTCCAGCAAGGTATGCAATACACAGCACAGTCAATGAGAAGTATGCATACCGTGGTTCAGGAGGCAGTCAGACAGGAGTGCAGAGATACCTGAACGGCAGGAGGCCGGCAGGATGCGAAGTCCCTGGATGGGTGAAGCGGTGGTCTAGTAGGTGCAGCGCACGGGTAGGTAGACCAGCAGGGAACACAGGAAAGCGTGGAGAGCGGATCAGCAGTAGATGGATGAGTAGTGCTGAGGAGTAGCAGCAGCGGGTCTCTGCGGGAACACGGAGGTAGCCAATAGCAACCAGCAGGTGCAGTAACGATGGGACACGGGAGAGCAGAGTTGAACAGGCACTGTTGATCACGGAGAATAGCGGGTAGCAATAGTGGAGGCAGACTCAAGGAAACACGGGAGCGTTGACAAGGACTGAAGACTGAAGCGCACAGAGGCAGCGGATAGGAATCAGCCAAACAGTCACGATGAAACACAGACGGGTGCAGGTTGAAGACTGTAGTGCACGGAGGCAGCGGATAGGAATCAGCTAGCAGTCACGATGATGAAACACAGACGAGTTGCAGGTTGAAGACTGTAGTGCACGGAGGCAGCGGATAGGAATCAGCTAAACAGTCACGATGAAACACAGACGGGTTGCAGGTTGAAGACTGTAGTGCACGGAGGCAGCGGATAGGAATCAGCTGGCAGTCACAATCATGAACAGGTGAGTGGATGTGGTTGAAGCCTGTAGTGCACGGAGGCAGCGGATAGGCATCAGCTAACAGTCCCAATGATACATGGTAGAGTTGAAGTGATTAGAAGACTGTAGTGCACGGAGGCAGCGGATAGGAATCAGCTCACAGTCACAATGATACAGTAGATGGTAGAAGTGGTATGGGAACCACAGTAGCAGAAGTGGTTTGGAAACCACAGAGGTAGAAGTGGTTTGGAAACCACAGGAATCAGCAGGGCTGAATAAACAAGGAAACACAGGAACACCTTCAGAGACTCATGGGGAATGAGACTCCAAGATCAGGCAACGTGGTGTTGACCACAGGTGCTTAATATAGGGAGGTTGCCTGATCTGCCAATTAAGTTAAAGGAACATACACTGAAGGTTTGGAAAGGGCTGCGCATGCGCAGTCCCTCAGGATAGAGGACGTCCACGGTTCCTAATAGTCCGGGAAGAAGCACTCACAGTCCGGTGAGTGACATGTTGCCTATAGCAACCAATCAGATTCTAGCTTTAGTACCTTCTACAAAATGACAGCTAGAATCTGATTGGTTGCTATAGGCAACATCCCCACTTTTTCAAACTCGCAGCTTAGTAAATCTAGCCACATGAGTTAATTGAAAATTATTGGTTATACCTTTGGATGTTAATAAAGGTGTCAGCTGTGTTAGGTGGCTATGAAGCCACAAACACTTGTGAACTTAAATAGGTTGTTGTCTATTGAACTTGACAACAGATGATATATGCAGGTGCTCACAGTTGGAGGTATACTTTGTAGTACAGCAGCAGTTCAGGTATACAGTATTATGCAGTATATATAGTTGCAGGCAGGATGGTAATATGCACTGTACCTCTGTACCTCTGCTCCTACGTGCAGGAACTTTTTGTGGGCATACAGACTCTCCTATTATACCTAGGCAGCCTCCGGTCACTATTGCAGCCACTTTTATGGACTTATACATATTTGGCCATACAGCTATTAGAGCTGCGACTGTTCCGTACGGGACTCTGATGGAAGTAACAGCGCAAAGCCAAATTCTGCTTTTTAGAGTTTGCACATGTGCAGTAGCACATTCAGGACATTGAAGTCCTGTCCCATTTCCGCCTTCACTAGACCACCGGGGAATAAGGTAACGGAGATGGAGCGTAGAGGTCAACTATACCAAAAAAAAATTGCATAGGTAAGAGAAACATTCATTTACTAAGTGCAAAGAATAGAAATCCCAATCACTTACTTTGCATAATATGGACACTAAGTCAGATTTCTCTGTCCTGACCATCAGTGGAACATCCATGGACTATATGTAAACCCAGTAATAAGATCCAAACAGCTGTCACACAACACACTTGTATTACAACATTCATTAAGATGCTCTAACATAGGCTAGAAATGTCACATTCAAGCTTATTTTATAGCATGTTGTCACAAAGACAAACCTTACTATGACCCATACACATAAAACCAATCTGTAAAGAAGATCATACATCTCGTTCTGAACATTAGAAGCTGCAGAACAAAATGTGGGGTATATTTTATAGGTTGAATTCATTATGTAATAAAGTAAGAATGGAGAATCAATACAACATGTGAAACTCGGTCAACCTGAGATGCAAAATTGATTATTGAAGAATCGGATTATTGGGCTTTACCCATAAAACCACTGTGTTCTGAAGCAATGATATAATCAGCATAATATATAATGTAAATGAGGTATTCTGCTAAACTGTCATTAAACATGTCTTGTGTCCAGCTCATAAATCCTGTGCTGTATCCTGCCCATAAATCCTGTGTTGTATCCTGCTCCTAAATCCTGTGCTCTATCCTGCTCCTAAATATTGTGTTGTATCCTGCTCATAAACCCTGTGCTGTATCCTGCTCATTGAAATTGAAGTTTGGACGCACAGATTGTTCTCCCTTTCTACGTGTAAGCATACTGGAAAAATCAATGGAAAAAGCTGTTAATACAATGCTTTGCACAGTAGTCTTCTGCATAAGCTGCTTTGACAAGCCTAGCACGTCATGGATGTCAAGACAGATTAAACTGACAGTAAGAAAATATGTTCAATATTTGCATCAGTCTTAATCTTAGGATCAATGACTTATTATTGATTCCACCCACTTATGTCATCAGGTAGATTAGTCTGCACGATGATTATCTATAAATTATGTGCGACGAGACAGAATGTTTAGGAGTATCTGAGAGACTATGACTATGTGGCTTCATTTTTAACTATTCAACCATTACAATTTTTTACCACCGTAAAAAGATGTTAAAATATCTATGAGTAGGATAAACTGGGAGATTGTTTTCTTTCTTTATATAAAATGGGTTTAGACAACATTGTCATTCCTGCATTTGTTGAAGGATTTCTTGTCATTCTTATGGCCGAGATCATTATTGGAATATTGACCAATGGCTTCATTGTATTTATCAATGTCCGTGACTGGTTGAGAGGTCAGAGCCTGAACTCTAGTGACCAGTTGGTGGTTTCTCTGGCTGTCTCAAACGCTTGCTTCTCTTGTGTAAATGGTGGCATCATTGTGTGCGCCATATTTTTCACTAATATTTTCCTTGTGGATTATGTTTTTTACATTTTGTATTTCATAATGTCATACACAATATTCTCCAGTTCTTGGCTTTCTGCCTCGCTGTGCTTATTCTTCTGTTTGAAAATAATGAACTTCCAGCATGGATGTTTGGCATGGCTGAAGACGAACATTGTAACTGTGGTCCCATGGCTGATTCTGTTGTCCCAAGTTCTCTCCTTCTCCTGCTGTCTCCCTTTATTATTTACATTTACAAAAGTGTTTGCGCCAAATTCCACAGCTCAGATCCGGACCAATGAGACTTCAAAGGTTGTTATTGGGTATCAAATTAATACTTTTTATAATTTGTTCTCACTATTAATGAATTGTTTTGTCCCATTCCTGATGGTAATGATCACAACTGGTCGTATAATTGCATCACTATGTAAACACGCCCGTCATATGAGACAGAACATGGAGGATGATCGTGGTCCAAGTGTGAAGGCTCACCAGGGGGCTGCCCGCACTATGATGTCTCTTCTTATCCTTTATCTCATTTTTTACATGGTAGAACTTGGGATTGGTTTCCTATCAATGTTGAGTCCAATATTCTGGGTTTGTTTTGTACTCATTTTTTCTTTTCCCACCATACAGTCTATTATATTAATTGTGGGGAATGTCAAGTTGAAACAGATTTGTTTGAAATTACTGAAGAACTGTAGAAAGAAACACTAGAATATGGGATCCATGGACCAATAGCTATATGGCCCCATATCCTCTACAGGACTTAGTAAAATCCCTACATCTTGTATATCCAATCTGATGAGTGACTTCGCCCCATCTACTCTTGCCCTCTTTAAATTCCCTCTACCTGTTCCTATTGGGCTAACTACCTTAAGATCCATAAATTATTTTATTCCTACATGTCTAAGGTTGACATTTACAGTGAATAATCCCTTTGCCAAATATGCAATTGTGGTTGTCAATGGATACTTTGGTTACTTATGACTATTCACCTAAATGTAAAACCAAATGTATCATAATGTGTAATGCTCATTGTGTAAATGATTTCCCTCTTCCCGTTTTCATTTCTATTATTAAAAAGTAAACAGAATAAAAAAAAGAAACAATAACAGATATGTTATATACATGATTTATTATTCTTTAATAAAATAAAACAGGTACTGTTATGACTTTTATGTCACTCTAGAACTCTATTTGCCTTAAATCCTACATTGTGACTGTAAATGTTTTTTAGCAATTTTGCTCTTCAGCTTCTGCAGATCTTACTGTGTGATGATTACTCTGTGTTTATAGATCATTTTCCCACCATGAAATATCTGACTCTATTGTTACTGTGAACTGCACACCTTGTTGTGTTACTAGTTCTCTATTACCACTACATATCTATTATATTTAATTCAATTTTAGTAAAAATTAAGCTTTAAACAACTGTAGCTTCATATATATTGAGAAAACTCTATTATGTGGTATTATTATTGTCTCAGTAAACATATGACACAAGTATAATTCACCACACTGCTAATTTGCGTCCGGATTGTGATATTAACCCTTTATATCACTAAGAGTCTTTGTCCACTAGATTGAAGTAGTTTAATTGTTTATAAACTTTAGACACATTATGTCATCATTACTGTAATAACGTCTCTTCTGTGAAATAAGGTTGGATGGTGGAATTGTTATATCTTGGTCAAAAAATGTTCCTACAGTATATCAGCACGGTGGCCTAGTGGTTAGCACTTCTGCCTTACAGCACTGGGGTCATGAGTTCAATTCCCAAACGTGGCCTTATCTGTGAGGAGTTTGTATGTTCTCCCTGTTTTTGCATGGGTTTCCTCCGGGTGCTCCGGTTTCCTCCTATACTTCAAAAAACATACTGGTAGGTTATATGGCTGCTAACAAATTGACCCTAGTCTGTATGTCTGTCTATGTGTGTCTGTTAGGGAATTTAGACTGTAAGCCCCAATGAGGCAGGGACTGATGTGAGTGAGTTCTCTGTACAGCGCTGCAGAATTAGTGGTGCTATATAAATAAATGATGATGATGATGATATCAGTGAAAGGCACATCCACCCATAACATATTACTGTCTGTATATAATGCAGCCAGGCTGCTTCCTTCATGAGATAAGTGTATTTATAACAGTAGTCTCTGTAGTAAGTGAATAGTTAGATCTCTTAATCAACTGATTATATCACTAGAATAATCAAGAAACCTAATGATACATTTCTATAGCAGATCTAAATGATCACTTTCTGGTTTTAGGACTAGGATGCAGATATTTTGGTTGAAGGAGAGGTAGTTATAATAATAATTACCAGGAAACCATGACCTCTGGTCAAATATCCAAGATAAAGAGATATTGTTTATATGTGTAATGTAGAAGATAGCTAGAAAAAGAATCCCCCTGGTCAAAGCTATAGGACTGTTCTCAGTGTCAGCAGCAATCAGCTCACTTATTTCTAAACTGAACCCTTATTTCTATATATAGTATAACTCATTTTCTAGGCATTTCCTGGGTTTTGTGACTCAAGTCCAGAGACAACAAGCGGCACGGTGTGTAAGTGGTTAGCACTTTGCACTTAGTGAGTGTGATGTGATGTGAGTTCTCTGTACAGCGCTGCAGTATTCGTGGCACTATATAAATAAATATGATGATGTATTCATGCAGGAGGGTGTGAGATTAGTGTGGTCTATTCATTCAACCCTTTAGCTGCCAGAGGTGTAGGCTATCTCAGTTGGCTACACAATTCCCATAAGCGTCCTGTTGGGAGAAAGTCTGGATAAATATGTGAACATGTGTTATTTAGATCTACAGTATTACAATCACACTGGATTATTTCATTATTTTTACAATTTTTAGTCATTTTTTTTTCTAAAATTTCCCTATATGATGATTTATTTGAAGCTTATTGGAGTTCTAGCAACACAATGTTGGTATATATTATTTATGAATTCCAGCAATTGCACACAAATAGAGTTAATGATGATGATAATAACATATTGATTAACATTTTAACACATTAGATGTTTTGTGGATGAATTATTTTTATTATATGTGGTGTATTAATTTTGTGATGAACTAATAGTAAATCTGTTTACTATGTCATTGTGGAATCTGGCTCATTTTACTGGTAATTTAGGACTATTTTAGTAAATGGGCTTTTAAAACTATTATTCTCTTTTTTTCTCCTCAATTCCTCCATAGTTTCTCGGACCGCCACCACTTGTTTATTTGGGATTACTTATGCTTTTTTTAAATGCATTTGTGAAATGTTTCATAATGCAAATCAGTAATATATTTAATACATATTTATTATCAATACCATCATCATGAACATTGCTGCTGCTCTTTCAAATAAATCTGGAGTGTTGTCAACAGCTACTGAGTAAGAAACATCACACAGCCATACTCTGGTTTCTCTTCAGATCGAATAAATATATTGCCTTTTTTTTAAGCTTTCCATGGAGAGGAACAGCCACAAGTTTCATTTCCTTTTCTTGATGTCCAATTGACCTTAACAATATTCTGATGCTAAAAATAAAAATAAAAATCATACAGCCAAATACTCAAATTTGTACCGAAAATGAGTGCAACTAATAGCTACACTATGATCTATGTAAGGCTTTAAATCTATTATAGAAACATATCCAGCAGTAGATATTGCAACTTACTGTGATGAAACATTGGGACTACAGTCCATTTTCCACCAATCTGTCCATATAAATTATTAGATAATAAAAACAAATTTTATACCTGTATTTTTATTAAGTATTTTCTGATAAAGATTTAAAGAAGAAAATTAGTTTAATACATACGATTTCCTGTGAGAGATATTAGGTTGGATCCCTATATAAATAGATTACATTACAATAACACATAATAGGAAAATATATTGTAACCATCATTTATTAACCATCTTTGATAATATGTTAACAATAAATTCCACATGGACTTATATTCACCCCTATTCATTCTCCCTGTTGAATTGTCTGGATTGCATCTGACCCCCCAGTAATTAGTCCTATTAAGAGGGGTACCTCTTGGCAAGTTAGCTCTAAATTTAAAAACACATGAATGAGTTGCCCAATATATATGACTCTCATTGTTTAGAGTTAGGACAACTCTATTAGCAGAAGTGCATTGACAGGATTTACCAAACATTTGCAAATTTTGCAAATGTGTATAACTGAGAATTCAGCATTTTTATGTACAAGTAGAATAATAGCTTTTTTACTGGCTCACAGCTCTGCTGCTGGTGGATTTTTCTCACCATAAAGACATTACATCCTGTGGTGGAGCTGCTAATTGACAAATCAATGTGCTCATTGGATTACACACATTCATTATATGTAACTGATGAGCTAAGCAGCTATGTAGCACAAAAGTTACATCCATCCCACTCAGTCTCCACATTCCGGACAGTCCCACAAACATCTTACTCAATCCCTATATCCATCCTACTCAATCCCCAATCCATCCCACTCAGTCTCCACATTCCAGACAGTCCTATAAACATCTCACTCAGTCCCTATAACCATCCTACACAATCCCCACATCCATCCCACTCAGTCTCCACATTCCAGACAGTCCTTTAAACATCTCACTCAGTCCCTATAACCGCCCTAGACAATCCCCACATCCATCCCACTCAGTCTCCACATTCCGGACAGTCCTATAAACATCTCACTCAGTCCCTATAACCGTCCTACACAATCCCCACATCCATCCCACTCAGATCTCACAACACATCCCTGTACTGCTGCTTCTCTAGCTTCAGTTTCCAGTAGAGAATTGCAGAGGTACATTGCAGTGACTTTGGGTGTTCCCATGTCTGGAGGTACAATGTCTCCTGTCTGACATTTTAACATATGAAGGTTCATATCCGTATCTGGTTGATAAAGATTATTGTTAGTGAAGGGAACATGCCGTGTTGTGTTTAAGGGATCATGTCAAGGTTCTCAGACATCAGTGCAGGGACAGGGAAGGAGTCTGCTTAATGGAAGCTAGTCCAAAACTATGTTCTACTGTAAAGTGTCTGGGGCTAGAACACTGGTGTTGGTATCCATTCCCAAATGCTCATACAATATATATGCTACTAACTGCAAACCAAGAGGAACCCACCTCCATGGAACATATTATACCCTTAACCCCATTTGATGCTTATCTTTGAGAAAGATGAAGACTTCGTGGAGGAGCTCCAGAAGACAGAGAATAAAGTGATCATGAAGTTGGATCATGATACTAAGAAAATAACAAGATGCCAATGTATTTTGGTAGCCCGAAAAGAACATCATTTATTACCATCTCTTATTAGCACTCATTCTTTAAGGATTAATATTGTTCATTCCATTACTAATTGTGCATAGAATATAGAGATGGACTAAACCCCAAGACAAAGTATGGATGGTGTTACCTGTCATTTTCTATGGGACCCAGCTGAAGCCGCTGCCGGTATATAGTGAAAGGACTTCGCACTGCCAGGGGGACTCCCAGAGCAGCCACAGCATGGTGAATTATAGTGATGCTTCATTATGCATTGCAGAGATACAAATTGATTGTCACTGAGCTTTTTTTAAATACATAGATCACTAAGTCAAGAGAAAAGCAGATGAGGTTCAGTTCCATGTGAGCATATTATGTAAAACAGTATGTACTATATAGTACTGGTCATATAGAGAGTTGCATATGATTTTTTTGTAAAAAAAAGATTTACATGGACAGCATTGTATTTTTTGCTATTGATGGATAGGTGCAATAAAATGTTAAATATTAATATTTATATGTGGCTGAGTGCTGTGGATGTTTTGCTGCTTTATATTTCTTTAAGCCACATGTTCATCATCATCATTATCATCATCATCATCATCATCATCATCATCATCATCATCATCATACCACCGCTCTCCTTGTAAACTGTTCTATTAAACAAAAATAAACGGTTGCTATGTTGCTAGGGGACCTAGCCTACTACAGGATATTTTAGGACAATTTCAACCCTGATGCCCTATGTCCAGGCGTCGTGCTTTCTCCCCCAATCTGCCCAGATCAATTATTACTTTTTAACAAAAATTATTCTGATAAAGATTTGAAGAAGACAATAATTTTATTATATAAGAAATACTAGGTTACATCCATACATAAAGATATGACATATATACAATAACACATAGTAGAACAATTTATTGTTATATTCATGTACTAAGCATCTTTCATAATATATTAATGATAAATTCGCTGTAAAATAATATGAACTTCATATTCTCCCCTCACTTCTTCCTACTGAATTATCTGGATTGAAGTTTAAGAATTGGAGATTATTCCATAAATGTTGCAGAATATGGCAGACATGTGACTCATCAGATTGGAGATTGTAATAAAGTCAGTTAGCAGAATATTGGCCTTCGGTAATTAGTCGGATTAATTGTCATCTGTTTGAGTCATATTTTAATTTAAAACACGTCAGTAGAGGGGACTGAAGAATAACTTTTAAGTTCTTGTTTCTGAAGATAAGCATTAGAGCTTGAAGTTTCCAGTAAGAAACATAAAACACGGAACATATCCAGGTCAAAGGGGGAGAAAAAGCCAATAAATCCCCTATTAGTAGTATTTGTAATATAAAATAAGTTACATTCAGTACTAGGAGCAGGATCATGGTTTTGGCTGCTTTGATGTGAGCTCTCAGGTGTGAAGTCCCCACGTTGGATGAATTCTGTACTCTCCAGATGTGGAGAATGAGAGATGTGAGTGTGGAGCCCAGTGAGACCAGGATCAGGAGGAACGGGAAAGATATTACGAAGGAAGCTCCAATTACAGTACGCCGAATATTACTTATATACTTATCATTGAGTCTTCTGCAGTAATTGGTGCTGTTATTAGTGTTATCTAGAGGAACTGACATAAAGATAACACCAAGCTGTATGATCAGTAAAACACTGGACATCCCAAAGGTTCCTCCTATTATCCAGGGAAACAATGTGGTAAGTTTTGACTTCAGGAATATGATGAGCCGGTGCTGGAAGGAGACAAGTTTGATGCAGTAGAAGGTGCACAGCCATGAGGTCAGGCAAATAGTGAAGAAAACAAAGATTGAGTGTATGATATTAATAGATATCATACACACATTGAATGTTGAGAACACATCACTCCTGATAAGGACTAATACATTACAAGAAAGGTGAAATCCCTGGAACAGAGCACCGGACAGTCCAATGAGAAATATTATCAGATCTCGAGGATTTTGAAATCCATCTTTTGTCCGGGATCTGTAGCTGACAACTGCTATACAAGTGCTGAGCAATGCTCCAGAACAGAGAATGATAATGATCAAAATCAGGAAACCGATGTACAGAGTCTCCATTTTTACCTATTAAAATAGGTTCTATTAGTCAGCTCTATGAGAACTAATCTCAGTAATCAGATAAACTTTCCAACTCTTCCCAGTCTGTCCATCTGTTTGTCTCCCTCTCCGTCTCTCCGTCTCGCTCTATGTTTATTCCTCTCTGTTCCTTTATGTATTCTCTTTGCTGATTCCTAAATACTAACATGTTTATTTGGTTTTGAGATAATCCACCTATGTCACCTCTGGTCACGTAACTTTACAATACTTTGCATGATTAAATGTATGCAATATGCACCAACGCTTAGATGATTTGTATTTTGTCATGAATGTAAATACAGAATGTAAATGAATGGTTTAAATAAAATAATGAAATATTATTAATATATAATATATACAAGTCAATCACACCAAGGAATATACATATTCTAAAATATAAAGCAGAAGGGAAAGGCGCCTATGGTGTTGTATTTGCAGAAATTGTGATTCCAAAACCAAGGTGGGTGCATAAGCGTACCGGATAAGTTCTTGAAAAAGTGCTCATCAGTATATTAAGCCTGGGTACTTCAGTCCAATCGTGTAGGTCCACACTAGTGCCGTATACTCATACAGAGAGAGAATAGAACCAAGGATACTGCAGTAACATAAAGCATATGGGGCAATAATATGTCCGATCACCATAAATTGTGGGTACCAGAAATAGATATTAAATCGCTTATCTGTAGGATTGCTTATCGTAGCTGGAAGTGTCTCTTATTCAGTTCACTCCTTTACAGGTTCAGGACAGACATTATGAAAATAAAAAGAGGTCCCATATAGTGTAGTATGGTCAAATAAGATAGAGTTTAATCAAAGCATAAGAATCACACTCACAATGTAAATATAAAATCAGGCTTATCTGTATCTCAGGTATAATCCTCATCTCCAATTTAGGTGGATCCAGGTGTCATAAGATTCAATTAGTAGTTTGCTAGAAACAGTAGCCAGACAGAGGGTACCAATTAGAGATGGTCACTGACCCCCGTGTTTTGGTTTTGGATTCGGTTTTGGATCTGGATTACCGTCGTGTTTTGGTTTTGGTTTTGGTTTTGCAAAACCGCCATTGCGTGTTTTGGTTTTGGTTTTGGTTTTGTTTGGTTTTGTTTTGCTATTTTTTGGGAAAATCCATGTTTTTGGGCCTAAATTAACCCAATTTAGTGCTCCAACTGTTTTAGAGACAAGTAATCTAATTGTTGAGGTAATAAATCATCCAAAAAAACAGTTTAATTCTTCGTTGGTAGGCCTATTCTACACACAAAACAGATTGTCTTCCTCTCCATCTATGCATATTGGCAATGCAGCCATCGTCTTTGAATGTATATTACACCCTACACTTATAGTTAAATATGTAAAGAAATGGAAAAAGCCAGGTTGGTTTCTGTCTCTCAAGGCCCCCCTCCACTTGTATAAAATACCAAAAAATTCAGCCATTATAGACTGTACAATATTAATTGACATGGAGAAAGACAGTTTGGTTTCTGTCTCTCAAGGCCCCCCTCCACTTGTATAAAATACCAAAAAATTCAGCCATTATAGACTGTACAATATTAATTGACATGGAGAAAGACAGTTTGGTTTCTGTCTCTCAAGGCCCCCCTCCACTTGTATAAAATACCAAAAAATTCTGCCATTATAGACTGTACAATATTAATTGACATGGAGAAAGCCAGTTTGGTTTCTGTCTCTCTAGGCCCCCCTCCACTTGTATAAAATACTAAAAAAATCAGCCATTATAGACTGTACAATATTAATTGACATGGAGAAAGACAGTTTGGTTTCTGTCTCTCAAGGCCCCCCTCCACTTGTATAAAATACCAAAAAATTCTGCCATTATAGACTGTACAATATTAATTGACATGGAGAAAGACAGTTTGGGGTCACTCTGTCTCTCTAGGCCCCCCTCCACTTGTATAAAATACCAAAAAATTCAGCCATTATAGACTGTACAATATTAATTGACATGGAGAAAGCCAGTTTGGTTTCTGTCTCTCTAGGCCCCCCTCCACTTGTATAAAATACTAAAAAAATCAGCCATTATAGACTGTACAATATTAATTGACATGGAGAAAGACAGTTTGGTTTCTGTCTCTCAAGGCCCCCCTCCACTTGTATAAAATACCAAAAAATTCTGCCATTATAGACTGTACAATATTAATTGACATGGAGAAAGCCAGTTTGGTTTCTGTCTCTCTAGGCCCCCCTCCACTTGTATAAAATACTAAAAAATTCAGCCATTATAGACTGTACAATATTAATTGACATGGAGAAAGACAGTTTGGGGTCACTCTGTCTCTCTAGGCCCCCCTCCACTTGTATAAAATACCAAAAAATTCAGCCATTATAGACTGTACAATATTAATTGACATGGAGAAAGCCAGTTTGGTTTCTGTCTCTCTAGGCCCCCCTCCACTTGTATAAAATACTAAAAAATTCAGCCATTATAGACTGTACAATATTATGAAAAATGGACAAAGCCAGTTTAGGGTCACTCTGTCTATGACACCCTACCCTTAAGGATAAATTGCCCTAACAGCAGCCTTTCAAGATGGTATGTGATATGGAAATGCCACAAGTCCCTTTCCTCTTTGGGGGTAGATTGCACCCTACACTTACATAGAAAGTTTTAAAAAGATGTTATCGGCATCATCTTCAGCTTCATCCTCACCCTCATCAGTGTGTACGTTATCATCACAGACTATCAATTCATCGCCGCTTGAATCCGCCATTAGAGAACAGTCAGTGCTTGGATGTCTTGGATGGTGAAGGCCTTCCTCGTGGAAGATGTAGTTCATTTTTATAAACATCATTTTCTCCACATTTTTGGGAAGTAACCTTCTACGGCGATCACTGACTAAGTTCCCTGCTGTGCTGAACACTCGTTCAGAGTACACACTGGAGGGTGGGCAGCTTAGGTATTGCAAAGCAAGTTTGTACATGGGTTTCCAAATGGCCTGCTTTTCTTCCCAGTAAGGAAAGGGACTGTCTGACATTTCCATATCAACTACCTCTTGAAAGTAATCCTCCACCATCCTTTGCATGTTTATACTCATATTGGATGGAGTTATGGGCAAAGTGACACATTTTTTTGAAAAATCCTTCAAACCAGCCCAGATGTTAAATTGTTCTCGTCTGCCCCCTGTGTCTTCCCTGCTTCTTTTTTGGAAATTTAATTTTTTACGAGCAACAGCTTGAGAAAGTGAAGGAGGACACGTCGTCAAGCCGAGGCCCAGTTCAGCGGCCAACTTGCTGAGCAATAGCTCCTTGCAAAAGTTCACATCTCGCTCATTTACAAGTAAAGACTCAATGTAGCTTTTAAACCTTGGATCAAGCACAGTGGCCAAAACGTACTGATCCGAGTTCAAGATCTTAATAACTCGAGGATCATTGTGAAGCGAATTAAGTACTTGATCGACAAGGCCAACATACTTTGCTGAATTGCTTGCTTTCAGCTCCTCCTTCATTTTCTCAAGCTGCTTTTCCAATAGTCTAATTAAAGGAATGACTTGGCTCAAACTAGCAGAGTCTGCACTGACCTCACATGTCACAACTTCAAATGGTTTCAGCACCTTGCACAGCACTGAAAGGATTCCCCACTGTGCAAGAGTGAAATACATCCCCCCTCCTTTCCCAATGTCATGACTTGTGCAATATGCTTGGATGGCTTTGCGCTGTTCCTCCATCCTCTGAAGCATGTACAGGGTGGAATTCCACCGAGTTACCACCTCTTGCTTAAGTTGGTGGCAGGGCAAGTTAAACTGCTCTTGGAGCTGCTGTAATCTCCTACATGCTGTGGCTGAATGCCTGAAATGGCCTGAAATTTTACGGGCCACCGAAAGCATCTCCTGCACCTCACGGTTATTTCGTAGGAAGCTCTGCACCACCAAGTTGATGGTGTGAGCAAAACAGGGAATATGTTGGAAATCACCCAGCTGTAATGCTCGCACTATATTGTTGGCGTTATCTGAAATGACATACCCTGGGGAGAGTCCGAGTGGTATAAGCCATGCATCAATCACATCTCTCAGTTTGCGTAACAAATTGTCAGCCGTATGCCTGTTAGTGAAGCCGGTGATACAAAGAGTGGCCTGCCTGTGACAAATGTTACGTAGTGGTGTACATGCTGCTGCTGTTCCTGCTGGTGAAGGTGAATGACCAACCCAGTGGGCTGTCACAGTCATATAGTCTTTGGTTTGGCCACTTCCACTTGTCCACATATCTGTGGTTAAGTGAACAGTGGGCAGAATGGCATTTTTCAGCGCAATCTCTACATTTTTACACACTTTTTGGTATAGTTGTGGAATAGCTTTACGGGAGAAATGGTGTCGCGATGGAATTCTGTAACGCGGACACAAAACCTCAATTAACTGTGAAAAACCAGCTGCGTTTATTGTGGAGATTGGACGCAGATCTAACACTAACATTGCAGCCATGGCGTCTGTGATTCGCTTGGCGACTGGGTGACTGCTGTCATATTTGCTTCCCCTCGCAAATGATTGTTTCACAGTTAATTGCTGAAATGTAGGACTGCTCATTTTATTCACCTGCCTCTGGGATGACGATTCACCCCCAGCAGCAGCAACAGCAGCAGCAGGACTAACGCTTTCTTCAGAGGAATCAATAATAGTGCCGGAGTCATCCAGCCTTAAGTGGGATGCCGGGCTAACTCCGAGCGCTACTGAGGATATTGATGAGGATGGTGTGGTGGGTGTATTTTGTAGCCGTCGGTATGTCGGTGAGCGGAGGGTCTTAGCTGATGAGGGAGTGCTTGTATTCTTTTGGGAAGAACTTTCAGCTTTTCCCAACACTTTGCCATGAACTCTCGTTAAATGGTGTAACATAGACGAGGTTCCAAGATGGTTAAGGTCCCTCCCTCGACTGACTGTGGCTTCACATACACTACAAATGGCTATACAATTGTTGTCTGGATTTGGGTAGAAATAATTCCACACATAAGAAGTGGATTTTTTTGTTTTATGCCCAGGCATGACAATGGCCTTTTTCTTGTCACGTGCCAGAACTGCTGCCACTGGTGCAGGACTTACACAAACAACCTCATCCTCATCAACATCCTCATTAGCGCCCTCGTCGCCTACACAAATCTCCCCCTCATCCTCTTCTAATTCCAAAGTGGCATCCTCAATTTGGGTATCACCGGCTACACTCGGGCTATTAAGGCACACATCAGCAGAATGCTCACGATTAGACATCCCACTGTTGGATGGACTCTCCACAGGGATTGTTGTCATTTGTGAATCAGAGCAAATATTCTCCTGTAATGCCTCACTGGTATCTTGCAGCTCAGCTTTGACGCGTAACAGTAGTTGTGCACCAATTGTAGCCTGGGTAACTTTTTGGGATCTGCCACTAATAGCCAAAGGTGAAGGCCTCATTCTCTCTTTGCCACTGCGTGTGTAGAATGGCATGCTTGCAATTTTTTTTTTATCGTCACTTAACTTTTGCTCAGTTACACTTCTTTTTCGCTTCAATACAGTAAATTTTTTTTTGGTTTTTGTTTTTTGCACTAATTTGAAAACACTCTGTTGTTTGACATCGCCTTGGCCAGATGACGTACTGGGAACACTAACATCAGGACTGGTGACAGAACCTGGTTGCTCATTTAGATCATATGTGGACTGCTTTGAATCCATTCTGAGCGCAAACCACTGGGGAGTGCTAAAAATTATTGAGTAGATTCTGCTGACAGTTATGACTTTTGACAGCCAGAAATATTAATGCACAATTAGGGAGGACACCCCAAAAACACTGAGGAGTGCTAAAAATTATTGAGTAGATACTGCTGACAGATATGACTTTTGACAGCCAGAAATATTAATGCACAATTAGGGAGGACACCCCAAAAACACTGAGGAGTGCTAAAAATTATTGAGTAGATACTGCTGACAGTTATGACTTTTGACAGCCAGAAATATTAATGCACAATTAGGGAGGACACCCCAAAAACACTGAGGAGTGCTAAAAATTATTGAGTAGATACTGCTGACAGATATGACTTTTGACAGCCAGAAATATTAATGCACAATTAGGGAGGACACCCCAAAAACACTGAGGAGTGCTAAAAATTATTGAGTAGATACTGCTGACAGATATGACTTTTGACAGCCAGAAATATTAATGCACAATTAGGGAGGACATCCCAAAAACACTGAGGAGTGCTAAAAATTATTGAGTAGATACTGCTGACAGATATGACTTTTGACAGCCAGAAATATTAATGCACAATTAGGGAGGACACCCCAAAAACACTGAGGAGTGCTAAAAATTATTGAGTAGATACTGCTGACAGATATGACTTTTGACAGCCAGAAATATTAATGCACAATTAGGGAGGACACCCCAAAAACACTGAGGAGTGCTAAAAATTATTGAGTAGATACTGCAGACAGATATGACTTTTGACAGCCAGAAATATTAATGCACAATTAGGGAGGACACCCCAAAAACACTGAGGAGTGCTAAAAATTATTGAGTAGATACTGCTGACAGATATGACTTTTGACAGCCAGAAATATTAATGCACAATTAGGGAGGACACCCCAAAAACACTGAGGAGTGCTAAAAATTATTGAGTAGATACTGCTGACAGATATGACTTTTGACAGCCAGAAATATTAATGCACAATTAGGGAGGACACCCCAAAAACACTGAGGAGTGCTAAAAATTATTGAGTAGATACTGCTGACAGATATGACTTTTGACAGCCAGAAATATTAATGCACAATTAGGGAGGACACCCCAAAAACACTGAGGAGTGCTAAAAATTATTGAGTAGATACTGCTGACAGATATGACTTTTGACAGCCAGAAATATTAATGCACAATTATGGGGGACACCCCAAAAGCGCTGGGGAGTGCCAAATATGAAGAAAAAATAATAAACCTCTATCCTCCTCTCTGCACTAGCGATTTTGGTTAGAGCAATTGCAAGAACAATATTGTATTCTCTGTCCCTGCTCTAATTAGCCTATGACTACACCCTGCTCTCTCCCTCTGTCAAATGGCGATGGATTGCTGTGGAGGCGTGTATTTATAAAGTTGAAGTATCGCGAGAACCGAGTCCCGAGATCCGACGACGTCACAATGACGTTCGGCCTCGATTTGGATTCGGAATGGGCGGGAGAGTACCGAGCTGCTCAGCTCGGTACTCGGATACCCAAAGTTCGGGTGGGTTCGGTTCTCGGAGAACCGGACCCGCCCATCTCTAGTACCAATACACTCTCAATACCTCAATGCATTTCGTCTATAACAGACTTCATCTCAGGTATAATCCTTATATAAAATATATGAAATATAGACCTGGGAACAGTATACATAAATAGGGGGCTATTTCATACCCTTCATTTAGACCAGATGGTCTTATCCAAACATGAAAATGAGGCCTTGAAAGATTTACATAACAATAGGGAATTGATCATTAAAGCAGCAGTTAAACATTATCTGTTTCTCTTTGCTGACTCCAACATATTAACATCTTTAGTTGGTTTTGAAATAAGTTGTCTGTGGTCACGTAACTTTGCTGACCAGACACAATTTACAACAAGGATCAGAGCATTTGTGTTTTGCCATGAATGTAAATACATAATGTAAATGAAGGGTTTTATGTAATAAGAATAGCTTATTGTCTGTATGTATATGTCTATGTGTGTGAGTGTGTGGCTATATTAGGGAATTTAGACTGTAAGCTCCAATGGGGCAGGGACTGATGTGAATGAGTTCTCTGTACAGCGCTGCGGAATTAGTGGCGCTATATAAATAAATGATGATGATGATGATTATTATTTTCCAGTATTTATATACAACAGTGTTGGCTGACCTGTGACACTCCAGGTGTTGTGAAACTACAAGTCCCAGCATATCCTTCCAGCAATAAGCTGCTATATATTGGCAAAGCATGCTGGCACTTGTAGTTTCACAACACCTGGAGTGTCGCAGGTTAGCCAACACGGATATACAATCTCAAAATTTAAGATACGTTATTGCAGATATCGTAAATGACCTGAGTATTCAGGGTATTATATTATTCAGGTGTCAGATGCATCAACAGTGTTGAAAATTCACTAGAACATTGTGTTTAAGCTTAAACAATAATTATTATCTTCTCTTTAAAATATTCCAAAATTCTAAAATTACATTTGGAGATTTGCTGCACAAAACACTGAAGGTAAAACACATTTTACAACATGTGAGTGCAGACACCAGTTCTAACTTAGATTGTACGCTCCTCCGAGCAGGGCCTCCTCTCCTTCTGTTCTCCACCACCTTAACTCTGCTCTCCAGCTCCTTGTCTCCTCCGTGAGGTCCTCCGGCCCCTGTCTCTACCCCGCTGGGGGCTCTCACCTCTAATCTAGCTGTTCATTGAGCTTCTGAGTTACTGTGATTTCTGTTAACTGTACTGTGCTGGCTCACCCTATATCGTGTTTCTGTCTGTCCCTGTACGGCGCTACGGATAGCTAGTGGCGCCCTATAAATAAAAATTAATAATAATAATAATAATAATAATAACAGGGGACAAACTTGTATACGCAAATCAATGAAACAAAGTGATATCAATTTGTTAATAATGTCATGAAAATAGCGCTATTAAAAGCACAGTTATAAATGAATCACTTTCCCATTTGTGCAGAAATAGAGAAAACAAATCATATTCATTATTATCCTACACACTTAAAATGCATATATATAACCTCATAGACAATCACATTACAAATTCCTGATTTGTCCACGTTATCAGGATAATAATCAGCACAGGTCATTATAGGCAGCAAGGTTCATACTCTATATAGTGCCTTAAATTCTGCTGCAGAGAGACACATAACAATATGCGTCTGGTAAGTGAATGATAAATGTATATTTCCACTGGTTAAGATATAATTATTCAGCTGTTGGTAATTATTACCAAGTCCTCCTTCATCTAATAGACTCATCTGTAAGAGACGTGTAATTGTGGATTATAGTAGGAATAATTTAAAATATTTATGTAAATCAATACTCTAAGCTGATTGTTATTTTGGAATTTTAAAACCCACCCTCATGGGTGTATCTACCAGTTCCTTTAATGAAACCACTCCAGTTAGTGCAGAGATGTAACAGATGGTTCTGAGTGAACTGAAGCTGTTATTAAAACATGATGATTAATATTTTGTACCACCATGGATTGCGCCCAGTCTGTATTTAGTTTCCCCCCAACCAGAACATACTAAATGCTGCACCCGTGCAGACACTGTCCGTCTCATATACACATGTAATGTATGTTGCACAACATTGAGCGCATTCATTTAAAAAAAGGAACATGACAATGCAAAGCATCATTTGATAACAACCGAAAAGTGCTAAAAAAAAGTGCACACAAATACTAACTTTAAATTTCAGTGTACAAATAAGCTATCAAGTATTTGTGTGCTACATGAAAAAAGAGTCAGTATTTAACTTATGTGCAAAACAGAAAACTAATTTGCACCCCTTGCATTTTAACATGGTTTTGTCCAGGAGACTGAAATAAGATACCTCTTCATTTAAGATCCTTAATGAATCAGGCTCGTAGAGTTCATTGACAGCACTGTTGGGGTTAAGGCAGCTAATATATTGGTAGCTTGTTTTGTGGGGGCCCTAACAAACCAAGCACTTCAGCCACAAAAGTGCCACTCCTTGTAACTCTTGTGGTTTCTTTGTTAAACTGTAGATGTTCTTTTCAAAATCTTACATAAAGATGGGAGGGAGGGCCCAAGTATAATTCCATCTTGCACCACTTTTATTTTCTGCCACTGCTGTGTGGCAATGTGTCCTAGATGTGCTAGGAACTGCCATGTGTTTGTGTCTTTGCTCTGTCGCTTAGCATCCAGCTTGCTGCAGTCTTTGTCCGAAAGTGTATGAAAAAAATATAGTGACCTGTGAGGTGGTCAAAAGTGATAGCAAATGACTGCCAATTAGTGTTATAGAGGTTAATAATAATGTAGGGTCAAAAAAAGAACAAAAGTATGTGATTTTAGCATAACAAAACCAAAACACGCTAGGGTGGTTTTGGTTTTGCAAATGCAAAACATCAGATATTATAGATATCTGTTGCTTTGCATTTCTTGTCGAAATACATAGCAGTCCCCATAGATGTCTATGGGGACTGCTATGTACTGCAATTCAAGAAAGTATGAAAATACTTTTATACATGTGGTAATGTACGCCAGCTCAGGCTGCCGTACAGTACCGCAATGGAAACTTTTCATTACTATCAGCTCTGCTCCGAAGAGCAGAGCTGGACAGCACTTGTATGGAGGGATCATTTGCAGTGTGAAGAGCGAACAGTGGTCATGTGACATGGAGGGATCCCTCCCTGTCACGTGACCACTGTTCGTTTTTCACACTGCACAATAGGGTTTTGCCCAATTTTTCGATTGCCGCATGTGCACAGGGATTCGAAGCAGGAAACCAGATCGCAATCAAAACTGTAAGTGAGGAGCCAGTGTATAGATAAGTGTTACACTTCACAGGAACAGCCCTTTATCGGAACGGCTGCTCCTGTGGAGCTTTTAAATAAATATGAGAAATAGTTCAATTCTTATCAATGTGATAAGGATTGAAAATTATTTTCATCAACATTCATCATCAACATTTATTTATATAGCGCCAGCAAATTCCGTAGCGCTTTACAATTGGGAACAAACATTAATAAGACAATACTGGGTAATGTATACAGATAGAGAGGTAAGAGAACCCTGCTCGAAAGCTTACAACATATATTTCATTTTTGCAGTGCTTGCTAAATATGCTCCAGAGAGAGAGAGGGGAAGGAGGGAGAGAGAGAGCTAGAGAGAGAGATAGAGAGTGAGAAAGAGACATAGAGAGAGAGAGAGAGAAAGAGAGTGGTGGAAAAAGGTGGAGAGAGGTAAAGATTGGTAGAGAGAGCTGGAGAGAGTGATATAAAGAGAGTGAGATACAGCAGAATAAAGAGATTAGGGAAAAAGAGAGAGATGGAGAAAAGAGTGAGGGAGAGAGAAGTGGAAGGAGAGACAAAAAAAGTAGAGAAATAGTGAGGTAGAGAAAAAGGTGGCGAGACAGAGAGAAAAAGAGAGAGACAGTGAGTGAGAGACAGAGAGAGAGACAGAGTGAGAGAGAGGAGTGAGAGTTAGAGAGTGAGAGATAAAGAGAGAGAGAGAGAGGTGGAGAAAGGTGGAGAGAGGGAAAGAATTAGAGATGGTCACTGACTCCCGTGTTTTGGTTTTGGATTCGGTTTTGGATCTGGATTACCGTCATGTTTTGGTTTTGGTTTTGGTTTTGCAAAACCGCCATTGCGTGTTTTGGTTTTGTTTTTGTTTTGTTTTGTTTTGCAATTTTTTATAAAAATTACATTTATTGGTGCTAAAATAACATAATTTAGGTATTATTTTGTAGCTACATTATTATTAACCTCAGTAACACTAATTTCAAGTCATTTTTTATTCAATTTTGAACACCTCCTATGTCACAATATGATTTTCATACACTTGAAAAGAAAAATTGCTGTAGTTCTTGCCAGTGATAACAAAAAGGCCATTGTTATGCCTGGGCATAAGACCAAAAATCCACCTCTTAAGTGTGGAATTATTTTTACACGAATCCTGGCAAGAGTTGTCTATCCATTTGTAGCATTTTGAAAGCCACACTCAGTAGAGGTAGGGACCTTAACCATCTGGGATCCTCATCCATGTTTCGTCATTTTTCAGCGAGTTATTGGAAAACTGTTGGGAAAATCAGAAACTTCGGTTAAAAAAAAATTAACAACAAGCATTCCAGCATAATCTACCTCCCTTCCCTCATCTACATCCCAGCACCTGCAATCTTCCCCCCCAACAATTGGCAGTTAAACAATCCTCTGCAAGAGGAAGCAAGAATGAAACCTGTCACCCAGTCGCAAAGCGGATGACAGACGCCCTGGGTACTATGCTAGTGTTAGATCTGCGTCCAATGTCCACTATTAATACAGTTGGTTTAAGACATTTAATTGAGGTGTTATGTCCCTGTTAGCAAATGTCATCACTATACCATTTTACTAGAAAATCTTATTCTCTCCTGTACCGGAAAGTTCCTAAAAATGTCATTAATGGGTGACAAAATGGTATTCTACCCACTGTACACTTAACCACAGATATGTGTACAAGCGTAACTGGGCAAACAAAAGATTATATGACTGTGAAAGCCCACTGGGTTGGTCTTTCGCCTTCCCCAGCATGGACAGCAGCAGCATGTACCCAGGTACATCACATTTTTGAGAAGTAGGCTACTCTGTGTATCAGCAGCTTCACTAAGAGGCATACAGCTGACAAACTGTTCCAAAAACTAAGGGATGTCATTGAAAGATGGCTAATCCTGCTTGGAGTCTCCTGAGGATATGTCATTTCTGATTACGACCCCAATATTGGTCCAGCATTACAGCGGGGTTGAATTCCATCATATTTCCTGTTTTGCACACACTATAAACTTGGTGTTACAGAACTTTTGAAAAATGACATGCAGGAGATGCTGTTTGTGTCCATAAACATTTAGGGTCAATTTCTGGTTTCTGCAACAGCATGTAGGAGAATGCAGCAGCTGCAAGAAGACTAGCATTTGAGGGGAATATACTTTAGTCCAGCGAAGTAGTTACCTGTGAAGAAAGTGCAGACACGGTTAGCTTGAGTCAAGTGATTGCCTTAATAATAGATTTTGAAAAGGTGCTACATAAAATTATAGTGTGCAATAAAACAAAGTAAATGTGCTAACTATATTTTAATTGTAGATTAAATACTTAATTTTCTTTGCAAGGATCCCAGACTTATCAACATCTTGTTGGGACGTCTTCTCCTTCAGTTTCTCTGGCATCTGCTTGTTGTAAAAGAAATTGCTTTCCCAAGACACCCAGTGGTGATGCAGATGAGTCCGCTCAACATTTTGATATTTACTGTGCTGTAAAAGAATTGCCCAATAATCGTGACAGCTCTGCCCTAAAATCAACTAGTCATTCCCTTTGGAAGGCCATTATCAGCAATTACATCATACTACACAGACTTCTATGATATTGGGATGAATTAGTATTGTTGGAGGAAGATTATCACTAAACCCTGCTACCTCTCCAGTTTCGCAGTGAGCTATGGTACAATAAAATGTAACTGCAGATTTAGACCAAGACTGTCAGCCCTATTATTTCTATTACAGCAATTACAATTAGCAATGGAGCTCTTCTCTTTGGGTGTTACCTATATAACGCAGCACAATTTGCCTGCAAATTCTACAGACAAGCCTGCTTGTCTTCCTCTCCATCAATGACTCTTAGCAATTGAGCACTCGTCTTTGGGTGTATATTACACCCAAACATTATTAGTGAAAATTATGAAAAATACAGTTTAATCCCTGATAGGCCCTCCACCATCCTTTGCATGACAGATATGACTTTTGACAGCCAGAAATATTAATGCACAATTAGGGAGGACACCCTAAAAGCACTGAGGAGTGCTAAAAATGATTTAGTATATACTGCTGACAGATATGACTTTTGAAAGCCAGAAATATTAATGCACAATTAGGGAGGACATCCCAAAAGCACTGAGGAGTGCTAAAAATTAGTTGGTAGATACTGCTGACAGATATGACTTTTGACAGCCAGAAATATTAATGCACAATTAGGGAGGACACCCCAAAAGCGCTGGGGAGTGCCAAATATTAACAAAAAATAATAAACCTCTATCCTCCTCTCTTCACTAGCGATTTTGGTTAGAGCAATTGCAAGAACAATATTGTATTCTCTGTCCCTGCTCTAATCAGCCTGTGACTACACCCTGCTCTCTCCCTCTGTCAAATGGCGATGGATTGCTGTGGAGGCGTGTATTTATAAAGTTGAAGTATCGCGAGAACCGAGCCCCGAGATCCGACGACGTCACAATGACGTTCGGCCTCGATTTGGATTCGGAACGGGCGGGAGAGTACCGAGCTACTCAGCTCGGTACTCGGATACCCAAAGTTCGGGTGGGTTCAGTTCTCGGAGAACCGGACCCGCCCATCTCTAGAAAGAATGGTAGAGAGAAAGAGGAGAGAGGGAGAGGGAGCGGTATAAAGAGAGTGAGAATAGAGAATTGAGGGTAAAAGAGAGAGATGGAGAAGAGAGTGAGAGAGAGAGAAGTGGAAGGAGAGACAGAAAAGCAGAGAAATAGTGAGGTAGAGAGAAAGGTAGAGAGCCAGAGAGAGAAACAGAGAGAAAAAGAGAGCGAGACAGAGAGCAAGTGACAGAAAAAGAAAGAAAGAAAGAGAAAGAAAGAGAGAGAGAGAGACAAAGAGAGAGAAAGAGAGAGAGACAAAGAGACAAAGAGACAGAGAGAGAAACAGAGAGAGAACATAGTAAAGGGGCGAGAGAAAATTTCAAGAATAAGGAAGATAGAGTTGAATAAATAGCATCTTTTATAGATTTAAATGGAGACTTTTGAAATAGTTTTCCTAATTTTTAACATTATCATTTCATATTCTGGAATATATTTCAACATAAGCATTGCTGTTGTCATTTATGACCAGTGCATTATTACAGTTTTCAGTTTTCTTTTAATACAACAATGAATATCTTGAGTGACGTATTTTCAGCTCTCAATGTGTGCCTTATATATATTAATGTGATATTCACAATTTTAATTTTCTTCAGTTTTTGCTTAGCCCCTAAGGCTGTGCACCTTCTACTGCATCAAGCTTGTGTCCTTCCTGCACCGGTCTGTCACATTCCTCAAGTCAAGAATCACCACATTGTGTACCTGGATAATAGGAGGAACCTTTGGGATGTCCAGTGTTTTACTGATCATACAGCTTGGTGTGATGTTTATGTCAGTTCCTTTAGATACCACTAATAACAGCACAATTTAATGTGCAAGAATCAATGATACATATACGAGCATTATTCAAATTATTTTGAATGGATCCAACTGTATCTTAGCTTTACCGTTCCTCCTGATCCTGGTACCACTGGGCTCCACACTCATAACTCTCATTCTACACATCCGGAAGGTGCAGCGTTCATCCAACCTGGATACTTCTCACCTGAGAGCTCCCATCAATGCAGCCAAAACCATGTTCCTGCTCCTAGCACTGAATGCAGATTTTTATGTATCACAGCTGCTACTGAATATGCAATTACTGATTGTTTCTTCCCCTTTATTTTGGATTTGTGCTATTTTTTATTTTTCCTTCATGAACATTGAAGCTCTAACATTAATCTTAAGAAACAAGAAACTGTAACTCATTTTGTTCTTTGACGGTCACTTTCACATAGTTTTTTTGTTTTAGAAAAAAGAACCCAAACTCATGACTATTAATATGGGCATTTACTGAAACACCCACTTTGTTAAAGTCTCCAAGCCATCTCCCTGAAATATTCCGCTACATTTACAGAAAGGAGAACATCGAGTTCATACTGTCTTAAATGGAATGTATAATTAAGAAATTTTTAAAGACGATTATTAAATAATGGTTACAATATATGTATTATCTAATCACAGTTAATCTAGACAAATTAGTGGAGCAATCTCAAGGCCTGGACATAGGGCATCAGGGTTCCAAGTTATTCCAAAGTTTCATTATCACAATGACTTGCAATTTTTACAGCTGAATATATTGTTATAACAGATTAAATAATGGTTAGAACGACCACCTAAACCCCCCATGAGTAGCTGGAGAATATGTAGGTCATTGCCTCCTTACATGGTGTAGATGCGGCATTATTATATGACATTTGTAGCAACATTGCTTCATCTGTATATAAAAGATAATTAATATTACCATTATTAATCTGTGTTACTCACAATTTAATGCTACAGATCTGCAGATATATGATGTATTGCACTGGTTACTACTACCACTTCATTATAAGTAGTAATTTAGTCTATGGTTTGCATGTGGCTTTGATTTAGATGTTGACTCCCACTAACCCAGTGGTTCCCTAACTTTTGCAGTTCACAGCACCCTTAGAGTCTCCATAATTTTTTCAAGGCACCCCTCCAAAATAATTACGAGCAGTCCCGTTTTATAAGTAGTTGGGTCAAAAATGTTTAGGTCAGGACAGAAATACTTATTTAGTTTTATGCAAAAATAATACATACGAATCCAAGGGAAAATAATATTTTTATATATTTTTTTCAATTAGATTTCTGTCAAAGAATAATTTACAGCTAACTCACACTGTGCCCCTTCATCCACACACTGTGCCCCCTTCATCCACACACTGTGCCCCCTTCATCCACACACTCTGTGCCCTCCTTCATCTCCACACACTCTGGGCTCTCCTTCATCTCCACACACTCTGTGCTCTTCTTCAACTCCACACACTCTGCATCCCATCAATCTGCCCCCTCTGCATCCCCTTACTCTGCCCCCTCTGCATCCCCTCACTCTGTCCCCCCTGCATCCATTCACTTTGCTCCCTCTGCATCCCCTCACTCTGCCCCCTCTGCATCCTGGGGGCCAGGGAGTAAAAAAACCAATAAACAAACAACTTACCAATCCGGCAGTGCCTGGGACTAAGCATCCTCCCTTCTCGCTTCTCACTGAATGTTGGCCGTGATGGGAGGATGCTGAGTCCTGGGCGTCGCCAGATTGGTAAGTTTTTTTTTTTTTTTTTTTCTCTTGCTGGCCACGGCACCCCTGTGACAGCGCTGCGGCACCCCTGGGAGCCACAGTGCACACTTTAGGAACCGCTGCACTAACCCATAATTGCCAACTCTCTCTGAATGTCAGGTAAACTCCCTGAAATAGGGGTGATCTCCCTCACTCCTTGAAGATTCTGGCATTCTCCCTGATGCTGAGCCAGTACAAGATGTGGTTGGCTTCGCCATCTGTGGCATGATGACACAGTTCAGAAATTGTGTCCTATGTCCATATATTGATGCCTATGGAGGTGGCAATTTTCATGGAGACCAAGATTTAACCAAAGACTGACAGGTAAGACAACATGACTTCAGTAATATAGACAGAAATGTAATAGACAATTCAGTCTCTAAAGATTCATTAGCTGCTTTTCTTTAACGCATACCTGCCTACTCACCCGGAATGTCCATGAGACTCCCGCATTTCTGGGAGACCTCCCGGGCTCCTGGGGGAGCAGAGCAACCTCCCGGTTCTCGGCCCCTTAATAGATAAGTGGTGGGGGCGGTGGTTAATGACACAAATATCGCATCATCTTAGCTCCGCTCCTTGCTGTAATTAGCCAAAATGATGCAATTCATCAAGCCCCGCCCCTGCACACCTCTCCCAGAATCTCACTGAAGCCAACGAGGAAAAGTTGGCAAGTATGCACTAACCATAGTGATGGTTATATTCTCTAGTGCTCTATAACAAAATTTAAATTTGTGTTTCTGTATTATCATTAATTGTTATCATTAAACATTTTGGAGGCAAGTTTATTGGATATTATATGAATAAGAACTTATCTTGGTGGCAAATATGACACCAAAGACATTACTATGAAGGCAAATGTACAAAAGTATTCAGACCCTCGACCAATTGTCTCAATTTGCTGAATAACAAATCCTACACTGAAATGTTGTTCTATATTATAATTGTATTTAAAGCACGGAAACTATAAATATGTTTATTATGTGACATGGTTTTATGTTACAAAAACATTTTAAGATACAAAAAATGCGTAATTATTTAATCCACACTTTAATATTTTAATCCATACTTACATTTTTTATAGAACTACCTTTTGCAGCAATGACAGGTTTAAGTGTTTTGGGATCAATGTGTTCCAGCTTTGCCCACCGTTCAGACGTGGTTTTTGCTTTTTTTTCTGGGTAGATCTGCCCCAGGTTGTTCACGTTATTTGGATGATTATTGTGCACCACGATATTCAAATAGTAACACGATATCTGAACTGGAGTGAGATCAGAGCTTTGTCTGGGCTGTTGAAGGACATTCAGCTTTTAGTTAGTTTTGCCATCTTCTCGGGATCATTGTCTGTCTGAAAGATTTGCAGAGCTTCAGTTTTTTTTTATCAGACTGAAACAGATTCTATTACAGTATTTCTCTGCATTTTGAGCCATTCATGGCTCAAACTTCCTTCTATTTTATCAATATTCCCTTTCACTGATGAGAAAAAGCCGTCCCATAACGTAATGGCACCACCAACTTACTCCACTGTACACATGGTGCACATTAAAGTGTGATCAGTTTTAGATTTGCTTCACATAGATTTTATGTGTGTCACTTGTGATATGTGTCACTACAACCTTGTTGGTTATGTACCTTGTTCTGTGGTTTATTTATATCATATAATGAGAAACGTTACACATTAGCAGTGTCAATTATATTGATGCAGTTAAACTGTAATAAATCATTGGTTTTGTGGGTATAATCTATGGTTATTATAACTGGTCAGAAATCACAAACACAGATACTGGATATTTAAAGTACAGATATTATTCTATAACTACATTAATATACACAGCAGACATTCAATACACACATGTCATCGACAGATGGGAACTTTTACAAATTATTATGGGTAATCAGTGTTCATTGTCATTTAATACAACCTGAACACTATTACTGAGGAATTATAAGTAGAAAATAAATCAGTCCCCAGTGCTTAGAGAGAGCTTGTCTTTGATAAAAGATATCATGTGTTCCCAAGAGTGTTTCAAATTTGGGATACCAGAGATTAAGAAAATAGACTGAACTGGTGTGAATGAGTACATCATTATCGACATTATCCAGTACCCAGGATTTGTCGAGCCATTACTATTTAAAGAATAAGTAAAAGAATACATAAACAATGCCACATAATATATAGCATAAAACACCAGGAAACTAATCATTGTACGGACAACACCATCATAAGCTGACGTATTCTCACTGACAAACATCCCCATGTTCTTCTTCAATCTGCGACGGTGTAGGATGAGGAATACAACCGTTGAGGCAGTAGTGACCATCATGATGAACATGGGCACACAATTACTGAAGAAGGCAATGTTTAGTTGCATGTCCACTTCCGATGTCATGTTGGAGAAGATAGTGGAGTTGCTGCTAGTAGATTCTTTTGGTTTAAGTAAGTTTATTAAGTTGAGAGAAGTGCTTAATACAGACACCATTTGTGACATGAAGATCATCCAGTTTATGATTTTTCTAATATTCATCTTGGTCCAAGTAAAGATTTGGGAGCTGAAGGTTGTGATCTTTATGAAGTAGAAGAAGCTTAGGATGGCAATCAGCCATACACAGGAATTGGCACTATATAAAATGAGAAGAAAGATGGTGTAAGCAATATAAAGTGATGCATAAATCCCAGGCCAAAGATAGTTTAGTAACATGTTAAATGTCAAGCCACCGGCATGACACACGCTGGAAATGGCCAATGCAACAATAATTTTATTGCAGACATTCTTATCTAGTCCTTTGCTGTTCTTGAAGAAAATGACAGATATTATAAAAATGTTGCCAAATATTCCAGCAATGACCTCAAGAATTAGTACAATAAAACACGTCACTGATATCAGACCGTTGAGATCCATGAGTCAAGTGTCTCCAATGATTTTCCCCTTTCTTTTCAATAATGTGAGACAAAAACTATTAACTCAGTGAAGAGCTACAAGTGAGGTCTTCAGAAGATTGGGAGGGTGAAGTTCTTTTGCTGTGATATGCGGCAGGTACTCCATTTTCCTATTTATGTAAATATGTAAACTTGCAAATACCTGTTATTTCAACATCCATCCTTTTGAAAACTGCTCGGTCATCCGTGATTCTGACAGCTGTTGTTGTTCCCATATGAACCGAGGTTTGGATAGATGTAAAATGTCACAACAGAGGTTTAAATTTTCTTGCAGTTTCTTTATTAGTATGGACAGAACATCAATCTGTAATTATTATATACTTACTGCACAATTTCAATCCTTTGTAAGATGTCAGATTTGTCCTACACAACTTTTCCAATAGCTGCACTGTGTCAGTAACACATTTATTTGAATTGCCTGGAAAACAATTCATTTACAGGATTGTCATTTTTTGCGCAAATGTTTCCATATGTTTTCCCCCTATAAATAGGTGGAGACCCACAAACTGGTACACTGAACCACCCTCTGAGAAATCTATGTATACTCTGGATAATGTGTTTGCTGGAAAGTGTAAACCAACAATGTAAGTACATTTGAGCATAATAATAAAGGCATAGATACAATTAACAGAACAACTGGATAGAGACCTGGGCTGTAAAGTGTCCTAGATCATGGCTCAGCGATGGAGGGAAATTCAAGTTCAACTTCAGATCGAAGATGCAGTTATTGATGTGAAGAGGATCTGCTGAGGAAGAGCCAGCAGAGTATTAATCCAGGAGCTTTGAGAGAGCAAATAGCTTTCAGGCCCTACTGGAGAGTTGGTGTGGTGAGGGAACGGGTCAGAGGAGTGGGCCACCAGAAGTGCCAGAGCCACAGGAGAAACAGGGGAGGCAGAGGACATAGGTCTGTTTGATGGAGGAGAGATAGAAATGAGCAGGCCCATAGCAGGCCCACTGCTATTGTGGCAGTGCAGCAGTAAGGCCTGATCCATATCAGGGAATGGAGAGCCACAGGGTCTCAGAAGTCACTAAAGTATTGGACCAGTGCAGAGCCAAGGGAGTGCCACCGTGAGGGAGCCCATGTGGAGAGTTGACCACAGAGGTTGCCATGCTTGGGGCAAAGTTTGGGCCTGTTTTGGCCATCATAAGAGAGGCACCACTGTAGCTGCATTAGAGTAACAGGAGATCCTGGCTGCAGTGACATCTCGACCATCTCCAGCCCAGAGATGGACATCCATAGCACCAAATGAACAGGAACAAGCTGGACGAAAAAAAAGTGATGAAAGGCTTATGCATAACAAGAGCTGGCAGGCCAATAAGGCTAGTTTACAGAGCTGAATGATTAGCTGGAATAGGCATTTACACCTCAGAAGAGCCATACTAGTAGTAGACACAAGCACCTCCAAGGCTGGCCAGGCCATTAGGGCTGAATACAGTACCGGGTGGATGCCCTTGAGTAGGGCACCAATAGAAGAGGAGAAATGGGATGTGAAAAGTTTTCATGGCTGTGTAAGTAGATAGATGTATAAGACAGGGGAATCCATCAGGTACCTCTGGCCTTCTTGCCTACCAAATTAGGAGTCTTCCTCCCCTCATAACTGTCAACTTTTTATTTTTCTCTTAAAATTCTGTTCATTTTATCACTTAAAGGAATCATGAAAGTAAGGGAACATTAATATACATCACCATTAGAGTGTACCGCTAAGTGCAAAATACATGTCATTAAAAGTATAGAGTGACTTCTGACTTCCTCCGTAAGGATGCAAAAATACACACACCCTTCAAAGAAAAATACCCATCTTCCCCTTTCTATATAAAAGAATCAAACACTCTTCATTGTGAAGCATTCTGGTGATCAGTGCTCACTTCCTCATCTCATGGGCACCACGGTGGCTTAGTGGTTAGCACTTCTGCCTCACAGCGCTGGTATCATGAGTTCAATTCCCGACTCCTGTGTGGAGTTTGTATGTTCTCCCCATGTTTGCGTGGGTTTCCTTCCACACTCCAAAAACATACTGGTAGGTTAATTGGCTGCTAACAAATTGACCCTAGTCTGTGTGCCTGTCTCTCTCGCTCTCTGTCTGTCTGTCTGTGTGTGTATGTTAGGGAATTTAGACTCTAAGCCCCAAAATGGGGCAGGGACTGATGTGAGTGAGTTCTCTGTACAGCGCTGCATAATTAGTGGCACTATATAAATAAATGGTAATATTAATAATCTCCACCATAATAGGTTCTGGGATAAACAGCAATGTTTAGCTGCCTGTAACTTGCTGCCTCTTCATCTGGCTTTCTTCTGGACCTTTCCTGATTTCTGTTTTATCCTGTTGCAATTGTTGACTATAAAAGTGTAATGTATACAAATGGTCTTCTCTTATCCGGTCTTAAGTTGATGAACAACAAAGTAAGATCTGTTTATGGTTTTTACTGGGGTTCTAAAATATATTTATAGTCAGATCTCAATTTTTAACATTTGATGTGTGACAAAATAAAATAAGCTTAATAACTTTAGCTTGGAGGTAATTTATTTATTTTTATAAGTGCTTATTTATTGTGTTTGTCAAAATGAATTATAGTCATAGGGAAAATAGGAAAAGGGAATTGGATGGGGGGAAAAGAAAGTACCACACACACCTTAATAGCTAAACCTTAATGAATTAATGAGATGTATACATGTGACTTATAAATTGTCCCAGGTGGACAAAGGGGGGTAAATAATGAAGTATGTATGTGGAACTAACCAAAATGGAAATAAAATAAGAAACATAAGACAAAGGAATTTCTCCGTACACAGCCTGGTCGCTAAATGATATAGAACTTATTTGATCTATCTAAGTGTAGTCTTTTGTTTCATGTATGATTCATATGTAATTTTGTTGTATGATCAAACCTCTTGTGTATGGCTCTGCCGAAGACTTGTGGTGCTTTTGAAATAAAAAATAATAATAATATTTGCTCCTGATGCATCCATATAGCAGCATCTGTTTTTCTTTTACCTGATTGCTGCTCTGTTAGGTTAGGCATAGGATGCATTTTCCATACTTACTATGTCTGAGAGCTAAAAGACATCAAACTGGATGGAGCCAAAGAAGCCTTATCCATCTACCAGTACAAAGCTATGCATCTTGTATGACACATTTTTGCATCAGACGCAGTCTTATGCCAGCATGTAGTACAACATTACAGTTTGAAGTATCTGAATGCTCATCATATTATGTTATGTGTATGATGCATTTTCCATATAAACATATACATGTGTAAAATACATATTTTCATGTCATACAACAAAACAAGATTACTTTTTAATTAACTACAAATAAACAATAAAATAATCGGACACAAGTCCAGCATAATGATAGATGGTAAATGATTATGAATGCAATATGAGATTAGGATTGTACAGTTTATATTAGTTCATGTATTAAAAGTTTTAGAACAATACGTTGGACGTGTACTTGCTAGATCACTAACTCAAAAAATGTTGCTTCCACCTGTTTTTGGAACCCATCCTCCATGTCCTAGTACTAGAAAAACAAATACAACATAGGTTTTTGTGTACCCAAGTTAAATGGAATAGGAGAAGGTTGAGTCATGTAACACTAACTAACTGGAACTCTACAGTATCTAAATTACTCTGTAATGTACATGTCATAATATCATGTATGTCATATAATTTCTAGCCTGATATTATGACTATGTACATTACAACTGTTATTACTGCATAAGAGCCCATTATTAAAAATCAATATAATATATGTAAAATAATAAACTAAGATTTTAAATATAGCTAGACATTTTAATACACACATATAATAATGAACAATAATAGTAATTGTTATATCTGAAAATAAAAGTGTCCAACGCAAAGATAAAACAACTGATTCTTGACCAGTCCATCAACATACTCCACCATTCGTACAAAAGCTTATGTTATGCCTATGTTTTAGTGACAATGGTCCCCGCGGCTCCATATCCCCATTGTAATCCCCCCATGTCTCCAACACCAGTATATGAGAAGAAGCATATTGGACCTCCACAGTTCTTCCAGCTCTGTTTCAAAAGTGTCTGTATATTTCTCATGCGAAGCGTAAAATACAGAAATTTGGTTAACTTGTCTTGTTTTTTGCATCACATGAATTTATGTTCTGTCCTCCATTGACCTGACTCACGGTGCTCTTCGTTAATCTTCCACAAGGTGTTTCTATGTTAGCAGTCAATCAGTGTGGATTTCCCACACTCCAGTCAATCAGAGACAAGCCAGTCTGAATGGCTGTTCATGTACAGGCCCCCTTTCATTCATTGCATCATTATCAGCAAGCTTTGCTAATTAAGAATCTTATCCTATTGGGTTACTTACAGACACAAGATAAGAAGATTCCATATGGATTTAGCTGAATAATAAAGCATAAAATCAAGGAATTTTGTGAGTATTTCATTGAGCTAAAATATCCCAATTGGTAGTTTATGGAACTCCATGTTCTAGTATGCCCTGCCTGGCAGGGCTTGTGCAAGTGCCAACATGCTTTGGCAGCCATGAGTGTGTTTGCATTTGCTGTTATACATGTTCCAGGGCTTGCTGGAACATGTCGTTTCAAAAACATAATTATTAGATGTTTTGGTGTTTATAGGTAGTTTTATTTTGTTTTCCTGGCAGGGAATTTTGGAGTTTTGGAGACAGTTGCTGAATTTCATTATTATTCTCCTTACCACTTCACATACAGTTGTTTTGAACATACTGATGTGATAATGACACATCTGTTCTCTGACTAATTTCCATTTTTTTTGTTTATCAGAGACTTAAGAGTACGTTATAATTTTCTGGTAAGATCACATTGAACTGTCTGTGTATTTCTACACCTAGATAACTAATGGCGCTAACTAGAGATGAGTGTGATGATGTTTTTCAGGGGTGCAAAATTCCTGCAGTACAATCATCAGCATTCACTTGTGCTTTGCCATTCCTTGGCATGTAAACTCTATGAATAGAGCAGGGTGCTGATGGTTAATTCCTGCTTTCTGTCCAGTGTTTGTGGTTGGACTGGGAATTCTGGTTGGAACAACATTTATAATGGAAATTCTGTACATAACATTTTCACCAGAGAAACAAGCAAAATCCATAGCCAAATGTAATGAGGCCAATATTCCATGGACAACAATTGGAAAATGTCGGTACTCTCTACCTCCAGCGAGAAGGAGCTTTTGATTTTGCAGCAATCACTATCATACATTGCCAGGATGGAAAAAGGGTCACTCAGATGTGCCAGGTAACATTATCTCCACAGTGGTTTGTGCAGCAGGATCAGTGAACCATATTATTTACTTTGGTGGTTAGGAATGAATATTCGTCTGTTCTGAATCTCAATGTATCTGGTATCACATACTTATAAATCAACTTTGTGACATTATGTAACAGACCTGCGCAATTTCCATGTAACACAATCTGAACAGGATCTGAAACTGAAAACTAACATCATGACTGTGATAATATCTGATGATGGAGTCACCTCCTTTGTTTACCACCGGAATTTCATGCTGAATTTCTTGCTAATTACATTTCCTAAAACTCATCATTTGTCCCTCACAATGGGATGTACCGGTTTATAACACATTTGTACTGTATCCCATTGGTGATATCTGAATGAACTCTGATGATAGATGAGAGATAAAATAAGGTGTTGTAAATAACTTTAGTTCATAACAAACACTTTAACTCCATATTCACAAACATTTAACATAATTGTTTATGGCTGCAACAGTTAAAATGACAAACGTGATGTTTATCCTGGCGCTGTCTAAACTGACCTCTATATTTACCTCCAGAATGTGTGAATACTCAGCTAAATATTTATTATATATTATAGTAATTTGTGTGTCCTCATATATAGGGTGTTTTAGGTTCACAAATTAAGATATTGTGTCTTTATATCAACCCCTATGTGCATTAAGCAGGGGGTACTCTGACAAGTGCCACAGATATAATACAATATAACAGATTATCACATGGCATCAAGTTATAACACTTGTCAGTAAATTGGAGTTATCAGGTGAATTATATTATTAAAATTTTTACAAAGTTAATATCTCTGAAATAATTTTAAAAAAAACATATTAAACATTTAAAGTCAGAACCATTTTATCACTTTCAGCAGAGTGTTAAGACCAGTTTATATTTGTCATGAAAATGTGTTCACACTATACAACTTCACGTTTGCTGGAGAAGAGCTGTTTATTCAAACTCTGCATTTACATAATTATGCTGATACCAGATTTATCTGCTGCTGACATGCAAATCAACCAACATGTTTATGTTGGTCTAAAAGGAGAATGCGAGTCCTATAGTGTGTATTATACAATAACAACTCTCACAGCTGGTTCATAGTAGCTTCCATTATTTCTCAGACCAAGAGAATGAACAATATATTCCTCACTCTAGGAATGGTGGATATAAATCCCGCCCTTGTCCTCACTGTACTAGGCGGAGGGGTGGCCTATGACCTTTGCACTGCGGAAGAGCTCTGGCACCTTTAGTCTCTACTAGAGAGAGCACCAGAAATAGCGTAATTCAGGTACTGGAAATGAAATCTCTCCTGTAGTTCTCCATTCATGTATCAGAAAATATACTACTAGTCTCAAAGAGGTTATATTAGTAAGTATAAACTGCAGTGTCCCTAATTATTATTATAATTATTATTATTAGTGTAGATTTCTAAGGAACCACAGTGCTCCGCAATGCCGTACAGTAAGTAAAACAGTACATACATAAAACAGGGATATGCAATGCAGACAAAAAAAATACAGGCATGAAAACAAAGGGTATGAAGGAATCTGCTCATCAGAGAGCTTACATTCTAATTGGAAGAGGGCACAGCTGAAACAAGCAGAGCAAATGTGGCTCAGAGTGGAGATTGGGATAGTTGTGAGGGTGTATTAGTGTAAACAGTGTTATCGAGGATAAGGTCACCTTTAAAAAATAGATTCATTTTATAAGAGCATCTAAAGATTTGAAGGCTGCGGGAAAGTCTGATTGGGTGTCGTAGGGAAATCCATAAGTGGGGAGCAGCACGGGAGAAGTCTTGTAGGCGGGAATAAGAGGTGGTTACCAGAGACGAGACAAGGCGCAGGTCAGAGCTAGATCTAAGAGGCCTGGAGGGAGAGTATTTTGATATGAGGTTTGAGATGTATGCAGGGGCGGTGTTGAGTACTTTGTAGGTAAGAGTGAGCAATTTGAATATGATTCTAGAGTACACAGAGCCAGTGTAGGGATTTGCAAAATAGTGCAGTTTGTGTCATAGAAGTTAGATACCTGAAAACGTATATATATATATATATATATATCATCATCACCATCATCATCATCATTTATTTATATAGCACCACTAATTCCGCAACGCTGTACAGAGAACTCATTCACATCACTCCCTGCCCCATTGGAGCTTACAGTCTAAATTCCCTAATATAGACACACACTCACAGACAGACAAGGAGGGAGACAGGCAGATAGAAAGGGAGACAGACAGACCGAGAGGGAAAGACTAGGGTCAATTTTGATAGCAGCCAATTAACCTACTAGTATGTTTTTGGAGTGTAGGAGGAAACCGGAGCACCCAGAGGAAACCCACGCAAACACAGGGAGAACATACAAACTACACGCAGATAAGGCCATGGTCGGGAATTGAACTCATGACCCCAGTGCTGTGAGGCAGAAGTACTAACCACTAGGCCACTGTGCTGCCCAAAATATATATATATATATATATATATATATATATATATATATATATATATATATAGACTGCCCCATAAAGTGAGTTGGGAGTCTAAAGCATCAAGCATCTGTCCTGCATACAAACATTGTTAATTGTGGTAATAACTGTGCTCACTGACAGTTCTATTTAAGCTGCTATTACATCCAGGTAACACTATCTATAGGTTTTAGAAGCAGGGATGTTCTGATCTGGACCTCCCCTACACTTCAGTTGGACTCTTATCAGTCAGTTAATGCTGGTTATGTAATCATGACATCACTGTTTTATCCAGCATTACCCAAACATTAAATGGGAAAGTGTATAGCGTTCATTTATTACTGTGCATATCAATCAGTTTGCTTTTTACCACTTTATGAACATTATTCTCTCCCACTGTAAATACACAGCATCTCAGAGAGATGCAATCACCAGCCTGATCTGTGCTAATCTATAGTTAGGGACGTACTTTCCACTGAGTATGTGCCACAGAGCACGTACCACAGAGTAAAAACCACAGAGTACATACCACTAAGTACACAGCACAGAGTACATACCACTGAGTACATACCACAGAGTATTTACCACAGAGAACATGTCACTGAGTACGTACAACAAAGTACAAACCACTGAGTACGTACCACTGAGTACGTACCACAGAGTTTATTACACAGAGTTCATACCACAGAGTACGTACCACTAACTACACAGCACAGAGTATGTACCACTGAGTATATACCACATAGTACATACCACAGAGTATGTACCACAGAGAACATGTCACTGAGCACGTACCACAGAGTACGTACCAAAGAGTACATACCACTAAGTGCGTATCACAGAGTACGCATCACTGAGTACAGTCATGGCCAAAAGTTTGAGAATGACACAAGTATTGGTTTTCACAAAGTTTGCTGCTTCAGTGTTTTTAGAATTTTTTGTCAGATGTTGCTATGGTATACTGAAGTAAAATTACAAGCATTTCGTAAGTGTCAAAGGCTTTTATTGACAATTACATTAAGTTTATGCAAAGAGTCAATATTTGCAGTATTGACCATTCTTTTTTGAAGACCACTGCAATTCGCCCTGGCATGCTGTCAATCACCTTCTGGCCACATACTGACTTGAAATAATAAAAAGACATATATAGATAGTAGATAGTATCTACCTATGAAGTCCTTCTAAAAGATCCTGTTGATTCCTACAAAAAGGAATTGAAGATACTACTAAGAAATGTCCTATCTATAGGCATTCTGAATAAAAAAGAATTTGAATACATATACATTCGAAATCCCAGATTACCGGTTTTCTATCTCTGAAAAAAGATCCATAAGAATTTAGAAAACGCTCCAGGCAGGCCAATAATATCAGGTATACAATGCCTAATTTCTAACTTGTCAGAACACATTGATCAATTCCTTCAACCTGTAGCTGTTAAGCAATACAGCTATCTTAAATACACTAATCAAGTACTTCAATTGATCATTTACATTCAATGGGAAAAGCATTATATCCTTATGACTAGCGATATCACTTCTTTATATTCTGTTACAGACCATGTAGCTGGTTGCGATCACATCCAATCAATACTTTTTCAAAGTTCGGATTTATTGCAAGAGCAAATACAGTTTCTCATCCAAGCCGTCAATTTCATAGGTTCGCAGGACTGCGATAGGGACCAAACTCGCACCCAGTTACACCAACCTGTTTGTAGCGGATTGGGAAAACATTGCCAAATGGAATAACAACCTTTACCATCAATATGTCCAACTTGAAAAAGATACATAGATAATGTAATCTGTGTCTGGACAGGCAATATAACAGAATTAAAAAATGTTTTGCTCTACATCAATTCAAATATATATATATATATATATATATATATATATATATATATATATACATATATACATATATATATATATATATATATATATATATATATATATATATCTGCAATTCACTGCCACCAATAGCCAAGAAAAGGTTGAATTTTTTGACCTGGAAATTTGCATCAAAGATGACCTTATCACTTCAAAAACCTACATAAAGGCAGTAGACATTAATACTTTAATTCCTCGTTCAAGCAACCATCACCCATACTGGCTCAAGAACATTCTTGTAGGACAGTTTTGACGATTAAGAAGAAACTGCTGCAGAACTGAAGACTATGTTGAACAAGCCAATAACATGAAGGAGAGATTTGTTGAAAGAAAATACCCAGAGAAGGAAGTGAATAATATGCCGGAAGCTATTAAGGAATTAGATAGAACAACAGAGTTGATGAAATCAAGAAAAAAGGAACAAACAATAAAAAAACAAAAAAGGAGGATGTTCTTTTCATCACTGAATATAATGGTAACGCCAAATCCATAGAAAAAGATTCTGAAAGCACACTGGCCTATATTAATGCAAGATGAAAAACTGAAAGACAAATATTGCCCATAGTGCATTATCTTTTGAATAAAATATTTTAATGCACAAAAAGTATATAAATACAGAAACATAAAAGACATAAAACACATAAGAAAATCGGGCTTTCCACAATCAGAGAAGAACACCATCGGTGAGGTTGGATCCTTTCCCCATTCCAGATGGATATGAGCGTATAGAAAAAACAGAAATCCCTTCCAAACGATCAGGTAGCCGTCTTGTTTTTTCCACAAACACCAGGGTATTAGAGCAAGTTCAGATCATCCGGTGTGCGTTCCTCACTTAGTACCCGCCCCTTGCCAAGGGACATCCGTGGAGGAGACTGTCAGAATTTCATAGGAACTTTGAACACATAGATTCTCTGGACTCTTGGAGTTAAAACCAATCAAGTTTGAACTGTTTAATACACTATCGTATTGGGACTGATTTATTTGTTATTTCATCTGTTGAGATTGTATAGTTGTAAGTGCTAGTTCTATTTCCATATTATTTTACATATCACAGAATAACATTAGTCAGATAATGTTGAAGGATAATGGAAGACACCAAAATGGAGGAATAATGTAGCAAATTTTAATATTTCATGATAACAAAAGAAGCTAGCACCTTAAATTAGAAAATATCCACCATGCCCTGTCTGAATTTCTGGTGGCAGGAATTGTATTTCTGATTTTAGCTATCATTATTTCATTATCTTGAATAGACATGAACATGTTTATTACAGCCATTTACAACTGCAGTCTGGTGCGCAATTCCGGCCAATTCTGCATTAGCCCAATTAGCTGTTTAATTGATATACTTTTTTTGCAAGAATTCTGCTTATTTTTATTGATATACAATGATATGTCACATAATCTATTTACTGTACATATGGATAAATGATAGATGTTAAAATAAAGGAAGTTTTCCCTTCACGGTTTTGTGCAAAAGCTCTGAAATTGTGATTTTAGAATGTTTAATTATTTTAAGGTTATTTAATAACCCAACTTTAGTTCAAGCAAGAACATAATGCTCTAGTGAATTTCCAACACCACTGATGATGCTCCTGACACTTGAAGAATAAAATACCCTGAAACGCTTAATAATAATTGCAGTGTTTACTGTATCTGCAATGAAGTCTCTTGGGCTAAAAAAAATTCTACATAATACACAAACACATTAATTTACATTCATGACATGAACACAAAATATTTGAGCCTTGATGCAAAATGTGCTTCTAATCATGCAAAGTATTCCAACCTTGTGGGACTGGAGATGACATACATATATTATCCCAAAATAAAACAGACAGTCAAGAGAAAAAGATCAAGAAAAAGAGAGAGAGACAGAGAGAAACAAGGAATAAAAAGGTACAATCTGACTTATGAGATCACTTCTCGTACATCTGATGATCTAAACTTCTCTTATGAGACCAAAATGGAGGCTACAGAAATTTTTCTCCTGGTCTTTATCACTATCATTTCATGTACTGGAATATATTTCAACATATGTATTGCAGTTGTCAGCTACAGAACCTGGACAAAAGATGGATTTAAAAATCCTCGAGATTTCATTATATTTTTCATTGGACTGTCCAGTGCATTCCTGGCAAGTTTTCAATTTTCTATTAGTGCATCAAGTTGTATCTGGAGTGATGTATTCTTGGTTCCTAATGTGTGTGGGATATGTCTTAATGCCATGTACTTAATCTCCATGTTCTTTACTATTTGCCTGACCTCATGGCTGTGCACCTTCTACTGCATCAAACTTGTCTCCTTCCAGCACCGGCTCATCATATTCCTGAAGTCAAGACTCACCACATTGTTTCCCTGGATAATAGCAGGAACCTTTGGGATGTCCAGTTTGTTATTGATCTTACTGCTTGTAGTTATCTTTATGTCGGTTCCTCTAGATAACACTAATAACAGCACATTTAACTGCATAAGTATCAATGATACATATAGTAACAATGTTCGGGTTATTATAGATGGATTCAGCTTCATCCTAGCTTTACCATTCCTCCTGATCCTGGTATCACTGGGCTCCACACTCATAACTCTCATTGTACACATCTGGAGAGTACACAGATCATCCAACCTGGACACTTCTCACCTGAGAGCTCACATCAATGCAGCCAAAACCATGTTCCTGCTCCTAGTACTGAATGTAGCTCTTTCTGTCTCCCAGTTACTACTGAACACTCAGTTGTTACCTATTCCTTCCTCTTTATATTGGACATGTATACTATTTAGATTTTCCTTCTGGAACATCCAAGCTCTGACACTTATATTAAGAAATAAGAAATTAGCTGTTATTTTGTCATGTGTCCATCACCTTTACAGACGTGTTTATTTTAAATAAATAGATGAGAACAGATGACTATTAATAAATGTAATTACTGAGCAAACCAACTTCATTAATATCTCCAACCTGATGATCTACAGCACAGTAAATACATTTCTCTAATTTTACAAATAAGACCATGCAGTAGGGAGAATATAAGGGGGGGATATAAAGACCAAACTGGGAATGTATCATGAACATATTGTAAAAGATGATTAATAAATAATGGTCACAATATATTTTTCTACTATATGTTATTACAATGTAATCTCTCTCTTTTGGGATACAATCTAGCATTTCTCAAAGAAAAACTAAAGTATTAAAATGACTAAAATTGTCAAAACTTTGTCAGTAAAAAAACGTCTAATCAAAAAATATATATATACAAAAAAGTATTTAATAGTTATTAATTAATCAGGCTTGATTAAAGAAAACCAAGCCTGATAAAGGCAGCAGGGTTGCAAACTCTCCCAATGTTTCTTCATCAAAGCAATATGCAATTTTTGCTGCTTAATATGTTGTTATAACAGATTGAATAATGTTTGATTGGATAAAAACCATAATCCCTCTCCTGAGTAATAGAATATGTACTATATTTGCTTTGTCTCATGGTAGTGTGTCTAGATGCAGCATACCTCAAACTTAATCCCAGTCTATGACATCTGTAGCAACACTGATCCATCGGCATATAAATTATTATTATTTTTATAGTTATTATTATTCTGTATTATTCCTGTGTTGAAGACAAATGGGGTGAGCACTATGTCAGTTTGTGTAGCATATCTTCCTTGAAATCACTCTGCGCACACTCAGAAAGAGGTCACACGCACATGGGGGAATGCAGAGTGGTTCTCATTTGACATTGCCACCTTCTTACACCTGGAGATGTGGGACAGAAGAGGAACGGAGTGAGCAAATGCAGCCTGAGTACAGTTAGGACATTTTGGCACAAATGCAGCTTTTGCAGACCTGCAGAAACACACAGATACACCTGTCATTAGGCATATCATTTCCAGGTGCCCCCGAGGACTGGTTCAAAGATTATCAACACAGACCTTAGCACTGTTTAAACAAAACAAAACCGTGGTCCATGGCTTTCAGTGCAAGCCAACACTTGTAGAACTACAAGTACCAGCATGCCTTGGCTTCCAGGGCACACTGTTGTTTCTTGAAAAGGAGTGAGTTTGCGCTTAACTTCCGCTGAAATGCAGGAGCTGCAATAGAACTAAGGAATCCTCCTTAGATAAAGAAACTAAACAAGTAAAAAAATCTCTGCGCTCATTGGCTTGTAAATGATGAATATTAAATTAGGGATGAGCGCACTCGGATTTATGAAATCCGAGCCCACCCGAACGTTGCGGATCCGAGTCGGATCCGAGACAGATCCGGGTATTGGCGCCAAATTCAAAAGTGAAACTGAGGCTCTGACTCATAATCCCGTTGTCGGATCTCGCGATACTCGGATCCTATAAATTCCCCGCTAGTCGCCGCCATCTTCACTCGGGCATTGATCAGGGTAGAGGGAGGGTGTGTTAGGTGGTCCTCTGTGCTGTTTAGTTCTGTGCTGTTTAGTTCTGTGCTGTTTAGTTCTGTGCTGTTTAGTTCTGTGCTGTTTAGTGCTGTGCTGTTTAGTGCTGTGCTGTGCTGTGCTGTGCTGTGCAGTGCTGTGCAGTGCTGTGCAGTGCTGTGCTGTGCTGTGCTGTGCTGTGCTGTGCTGTGCTGTGTTCTGCAGTATCAGTCCAGTGGTGCTGTGTGCTGTGCTCTGTCCTTCTGAGGTCAGTGGTGCTGCTGGGTCCTGTGCTGTGTCCTGTTCAGTCCAGTGGTGCTGTGTCCTGTGCTCTGTGCTTCTAAGGGCATAGTTATTTCCCCATTATTCCCAAGTTTTTAAAAAATAAAAGAAAAGTAAAAAAAAATAAAAAATTAGAAATTAAAAAAAATATATATAATTATAACCAAATGTGCAAAACCAATCCAGCAGTATAAGTCCATTGGTACTGCAATATTACCAAGTTCACACATTCTGCAGTATCAGTCCAGTGGTGCTGTGTCCTGTGCTCTGTCCTGCTGAGTTCCGTAGTGCTGCTGGGTCCTGTGCCGTGTCCTGTTCAGTCCAGTGGTGCTGTGTCCTGTGCTCTGTGCTTCTAAGGGCATAGTTATTTCCCCATTATTCCCAAGTTTTTAAAAAATAAAAAAAAAGTAAAAAAAAATAAAAAATTTAAAAAAAAATAAAAAAATATAATAATTATAACCAAATTTGCAAAACCAATCCAGCAGTATAAGTCCATTGGTACTGCAATATTACCAAGTTCACACATTCTGCAGTATCAGTCCAGTGGTGCTGTGTCCTGTGCTCTGTCCTGCTGAGTTCCGTAGTGCTGCTGGGTCCTGTGCCGTGTCCTGTTCAGTCCAGTGGTGCTGTGTCCTGTGCTCTGTGCTTCTAAGGGCATAGTTTTTTCCCCACTATTCCCAAGTTTTTTAAAAATTAAAAAAAAGTAAAAAAAAATAAAAAATTTAAAAAAAAAAAAAATATATAATAATTATAACCAAATTTGCAAAACCAATCCAGCAGTATAAGTCCATTGGTACTGCAATATTACCAAGTTCACACATTCTGCAGTATCTTGTGCTACATATAATGGAGACCAAAAATTTGGAGGATAAAGTAGGGAAAGATCAAGACCCACTTCCTCCTAATGCTGAAGCTGCTGCCACTAGTCATGACATAGACGATGAAATGCCATCAACGTCGTCTTCCAAGCCCGATGCCCAATCTCGTAGTACCGGGCATGTAAAATCCAAAAAGCCCAAGTTAAGAAAAAGTAGCAAAAAGAGAAACTTTAAATCATCTGAGGAGAAACGTAAAGTTGCCAATATGCCATTTACGACACGGAGTGGCAAGGAACGGCTTAGGCCCTGGCCCGTGTTCATGACTAGTGGTTCAGCTTCACCCACGGATCTTAGCCCTCCTCCTCCTCCCCCCCCTACAAAAAATTGAAGAGAGTTATGCTGTCAGCAACAAAACAGCAAACAACTCTGCCTTCTAAAGAGAAATGATCACAAATCCCCAAGGCGAGTCCAAGGGTGTTGGTGGTTGTCAAGCCTGACCTTCCCATCACTGTACGGGAAGAGGTGGCTCGGGAGGAGGCTATTGATGATGTAGCTGGCGCTGTGGAGGAACTTGATGATGAGGATGGTGATGTGGTTATTGTAAATGAGGCACCAGGGGGGGAAAAAGCTGATGTCCATGGGATGAAAAAGCCCATCGTCATGCCTGGTCAGAAGACCAAAAAATGCACCTCTTCGGTCTGGAGTTATTTTTATCCAAATCCAGACAACCAATGTATGGCCATATGTAGCTTATGTAAAGCTCAAATAAGCAGGGGTAAGGATCTTGCCCACCTAGGAACATCCTCCCTTATACGTCACCTGAATAACCTTCATAGTTCAGTGGTTAGTTCAGGAACTGGGGCTAGGACCCTCATCGGTACAGGGACACCTAAATCCCGTGGTCCAGTTGGATACACACCAGCAACACCCTCCTCGTCAACTTCCTCCACAATCTCCATCAGATTCAGTCCTGCAGCCCAAGTCAGCAGCCAGACTGAGTCCTCCTCAATACGGGATTCATCCGAGGAATCCTGCAGCGGTACGCCTACTACTGCCACTGCTGCTGTTGCTGCTGTTAGTCGGTCATCTTCCCAGAGGGGAAGTCGTAAGACCGCTAAGTCTTTCACAAAACAATTGACCGTCCAACAGTCGTTTGCCATGACCACAAAATACGATAGTAGTCACCCTATTGCAAAGCGTATAACTGCGGCTGTAACTGCAATGTTGGTGTTAGACGTGCGCCCGGTGTCCGCCATCAGTGGAGTGGGATTTAGAGGGTTGATGGAGGTATTGTGTCCCCAGTACCAAATCCCCTCGAGATTCCACTTCACTAGGCAGGCGATACCAAAAATGTACAGAGAAGTACGATCAAGTGTCCTCAGTGCTCTTAAAAATGCGGTTGTACCCACTGTCCACTTAACCACGGACATGTGGACAAGTGGTTCTGGGCAAACGAAGGACTATATGACTGTGACAGCCCACTGGGTAGATGCATCCCCTTCCGCAGCAACAGCAACAGCTGCATCAGTAGCAGCATCTACAAAATGGCTGCTCATGCAAAGGCAGGCAACATTGTGCATTACAGGCTTTAATAAGAGGCACAACGCTGACAACATATTAGAGAAAATGAGGGAAATTATCTCCCAGTGGCTTACCCCACTTAGACTCTCATGGGGATTTGTGGTGTCAGACAATGCCAGTAACATTGTGCGGGCATTAAATATGGGCAATTTCCAGCACGTCCCATGTTTTGCCCACACCATTAATTTGGTGGTGCAGCATTACCTCAAGAGTGACAGGGGTGTGCAGGAGATGCTTGCAGTGGCGCGCAAAATTGCTGGACACTTTCGGCATTCAGCCAGTGCCTACCGCAGACTAGAGGCACATCAAAAAAGCATGAACCTGCCCTGCCATCACCTCAAACAAGAGGTTGTGACGCGCTGGAACTCCACCCTCTATATGCTGCAGAGGATGGAGGAGCAGCAAAAGGCCATTCAGGCCTACACAGCCACCTACGACATAGGCAAAGGAGTGGGGATGCGCCTCAGTCAAGCGCAGTGGAGACTGATTTCCGTGTTGTGCAAGGTTCTGCAGCCATTTGAACTTGCCACACGAGAAGTCAGTTCCGACACTGCCAGCTTGAGTCAGGTCATTCCCCTGATCAGGCTGTTGCAGAAGCAGCTGGAGAAAGTGAGGGAGGAGCTGGTAAGCCATTGCGATTACACCAAGCATGTAGCTCTTGTGGATGTAGCCCTTCGTACGCTTTGCCAGGATCCGAGGGTGGTCACTCTTTTAAAGTCAGAGGAATACATTCTGGCCACCGTGCTCGATCCTCGGTTTAAAGCGTATGTTGTGTCTCTGTTTCCGGCGGACACAAGTCTACAGCGGTGCAAAGACCTGCTGGTCAGGAGATTGTCCTCTGAAGAGGACCGTGACATGCCAACAGCTCCACCCTCATTTTCTTCCACATCTATGGCTGCGAGGAAAAAGCTCAGTTTTCCCAAAAGAGGCACTGGCGGGGATGCTGATAACATCTGGTCCGGACTGAAGGACCTGCCAACCATTGCAGACATGTCTACTCTCGCTGCATTGGATGCTGTCACAATAGAAAAAATTGTGGATGATTACTTTGCTGACACCATCCAAGTAGACATGTCAGACAGTCCATATTGTTATTGGCAGGAAAAAAAGGCAGTTTGGAAGCCCCTGTACAAACTGGCTCTATTTTACCTGAGTTGTCCCCCCTACAGTGTGTACTTGGAAAGAGTTTTTAGTGCAGCGGGGAACCTGGTCAGTGAGCGGCGAAGGAGGTTGCTTCCTCACAACGTTGAAAAAATGATGTTTATAAAAATGAATAATCAATTCCTCAATGAAGTACAGCACTGCCCTCCAGATACTACAGAGGGACCTGTGGTTGTGGAGTCCAGCGGGGACGAATTGATAATGTGTGATGAGGAGGAAGTACACACTGTAGGGGGAGAGGAATCAGAGGTTGAGGATGAGGACGACATCTTGCCTCAGTAGAGCCTGTTTAGTCTGTACAGCGAGAGATGAATAGCTTTTTTGGTGTGGGGGCCCAAACAAACCAATCATTTCAGCCAAAGTTGTTTGGTAGGCCCTGTCGCTGAAATGATTGGTTTGTTAAAGTGTGCATGTCCTATTTAAACAACATAAGGGTGGGTGTGAGGGCCCAAGGACAATTCCATCTTGGACCTTTTTTTTTTGCATTATATGACCAATCAACAGTCGTTTGCCATGTTCAAAAAGTAAAACCAAATTTAAAAAAATACAAGAAATTAAACCAAAAGTAAAATGCCGTGTCATAATTTAAAACAAGAGGTATTGACGTGCTCTAAAACTACTGTATTGTTGTTTATATTTTATAAACACTACACTTGAAAGTTTGAGTCTTTCAATAAAAAAGTAACTGTCCATTGCACGAATATTTGCAACAGGGACAATTTTAGGGTTAAGAAAGTCAACTAATAACACTTCGACGCTGTCTGTCTTTATAAACACTACACTTGGAAGTTGGAGGAGGTATTGTGGCCCCGGCACCAAATTTACTACCGGGGCCACTCCACTGTGCAGTCCATATTTAGGTGTATCAGATATTAAACAACGGTGACAGTTGATGCCCAATTTTTTAATTATATTGTGGCCTCGGTACCAAATTGTGTACCGGGGCCACCACACTACGCAGTCCAGATACTTGTTTGGTGAAATTCAGACCAGTTGAGGGTTTTATTATTATATTGTGTGGACCACTCTATCTATACCACACTACAACTCTATACCACTCTATTTCATACTTTAATTCTATTTCATACTTTAATTCTATTTCATACTTTAATTCTATTTAATACTTTAATTCTATTTCATACTTTAATTCTATTTCATACTTTAATTCTATTACTAATTACCATAAAGAGGAACAAAATAAACCAATTTTACCAAAAGTATAATATGACTTAGACTTACAAACACTACACTTGAAAGATCGTGCCTTTAAATGAAAAAGTCAGTCTTCATTGCACGACTATGTGCAACAGGGACAGTTTTTTGGGTTTACAAAGTCAAACAATAACACTTTGACCCTGTCTGTCTGGGATCTCAATGATGAATTGTCTGTACCATGTTTGCAGGAGGTATTGTGGCCCCGGTATCAAATTGGGTACCGGGGCCACCCCACTATGCAGTCCAGATACTTGTTTGGTGGAATTCTGACCAGTTGAGGGTTTTATTATTATATTGTGTGGACCACTCTATCTATACCACACTACAACTCTATACCACTCTATTTCATACTTTAATTCTATTTCATACTTTAATTCTATTTCATACTTTAATTCTATTTCATACTTTAATTCTATTTCATACTTTAATTCTATTACTAATTACCATAAAGAGGAACAAAATAAACCAATTTTACCAAAAGTATAATATGACTTAGACTTACAAACACTACACTTGAAAGATCGTGCCTTTAAATGAAAAAGTCAGTCTTCATTGCACGACTATGTGCAACAGGGACAGTTTTTTGGGTTTACAAAGTCAAACAATAACACTTTGACCCTGTCTGTCTGGGATCTCAATGACGAATTGTCTGTACCATGTTTGGAGGAGGTATTGTGGCCCCGGTATAAAATTGGGTACCGGGGCCACCCCACTATGCAGTCCAGATACTTGTTTGGTGGAATTCTGACACGTGGAGGGTTTTTTAATTATATTGTGGCCTCGGTACCAAATTGTATACCGGGGCCACCACACTACGCAGTCAAGATAGATAGATGCGTATTGCGTATCATAGATAAAGTACATTCAGTGGTGTGGGGCAAATTGAAAAATATTCAAAATGCACTGACATTATCAAAAACAAGAGGTTGTCACACGCTAAAACTCCAACATGTATATGATGGAGAGGATGGAGGAGCAGCCGTATGTGTAGTGTAATGCAGATCTGTTGAAGGTTTTTTATATATTTTATTGTGGTGCCCAGTGCCCACTCCTCTACGCAGTCCAGGTACATTTATTGGTGCGAATCATAAAAGTTCAGGGTTTTTAATATATATTGTGGTGACCCACTCCTCTACGCAGTCCAGGTACAATTATTGGTGCGAATCATAAAAGTTCAGGGTTTTTAAGATATTGTGGTGACCCACTCCTCTACGCAGTCCAGGTACATTTGTTGGTGCGATTCATAAAAGTTCAGGGTTTTTAATATATTGTGGTGACCCACTCCTCTACGCAGTCCAGGTACATTTATTGGTGCGAATCATAAAAGTTCAGGGTTTTTAAGATATTGTGTTGACCCACTCCTCTACGCAGTCCAGGTACATTTATTGGTGCGAATCATAAAAGTTCAGGGTTTTTAATATATTGTGGTGACCCACTCCTCTACGCAGTCCAGGTACAATTATTGGTGCGAATCATAAAAGTTCAGGGTTTTTAATATATTGTGGTGACCCACTCCTCTACGCAGTCCAGGTACAATTATTGGTGCGAATCATAAAAGTTCAGGGTTTTTAATATATATTGTGGTGACCCACTCCTCTACGCAGTCCAGGTACATTTATTGGTGCGATTCATAAAAGTTCAGGGTTTTTAATATATTGTGGTGACCCACTCCTCTACGCAGTCCAGGTACATTTATTGGTGCGAATCATAAAAGTTCAGGGTTTTTAAGATATTGTGGTGACCCACTCCTCTACGCAGTCCAGGTACATTTATTGGTGCGAATCATAAAAGTTCAGGGTTTTTAATATATTGTGGTGACCCACTCCTCTACGCAGTCCAGGTACATTTATTGGTGCGAATCATAAAAGTTCAGGGTTTTTAAGATATTGTGGTGACCCACTCCTCTACGCAGTCCAGGTACATTTATTGGTGCGAATCATAAAAGTTCAGGGTTTTTAATATATTGTGGTGACCCACTCCTCTACGCAGTCCAGGTACATTTATTGGTGCGAATCATAAAAGTTCAGGGTTTTTAATATATATTGTGGTGACCCACTCCTCTACGCAGTCCAGAAAGATACCTTGTTGCAACGTTTTGGACTAATAACTATATTGTGAGGTGTTCAGAATACACTGTAAATTAGTGGAAATGCTTGTTATTGAATGTTATTGAGGTTAATAATAGCCTAGGAGTGAAAATAAGCCCAAAAACTTGATTTTTAACTTTTTATGTTTTTTTCAAAAAAAATCCGAATCCAAAACCTTAAATCCGAACCGAGACCTTTCGTCAAGTGTTTTGCGAGACAAATCCGAACCTCAAAAATAACGAAAATCCGGATCCAAAACACAAAACACGAGACCTCAAAAGTCGCCGGTGCACATCCCTATATTAAATCAAATAAAACCAACTAGTCATTCAGTATCCAGACAATAAAATGGTTTTATATGATTTAATATACATCATTTACAAGCCAGTGAGCGCAGAGATTTTTATTTGTTTAGTTACACTGTTGTTTCTTCTAACTTTTAGATCCAGTTAGGAAAAAACATATTGAAAGCCAAGAACTTTCTCCATGAGGAACCACGCTGAGGTGTCAAGTCGCTTCCTGTTGTTCTAGCTAATACAAAGATACTTCTTTTTGATTTGTCAGAGCATGGGAAAGCCAATTTATTATGGTTAGTAGTGTCTAGATCCCTAGTTCTATAGATGGAATCCATCACCTCTTTAAAAATGAAATGGTAAGCTATTTCTATATGGATTCCATATGGAAATAGTTTACCACTTTATTTTTAAAGAGTTTATTGCTTCCGTTTATAGATCAGCATATGCGGAATATTAATTTTATTAGATCGCAAGATCTCTATCTTCAGTTTGTGTGATTCTTAGACCAATAATGTTCATAGGTTTATTTTTTGCATCTTTATTCCATTGTGTAGCATATTATATTTAATTATCTTTATAAATTTTAAATGTCTTTAAAACAGATTGTCGTGTTTCTCCTGTCTATATTATACTGGTCATCTATTATATATAGTAACAAATCAGAGTCTTAGTTTTATTTGAATTGTTTTCTATATCTCTTTGCTGGAGCACCGGTGTATTCATTACTGACACATTTTGAAAGACCCACAGGTGTCATAATTATTTCACTTGTGACCTGGAAAACCTGCACTGTTAATGTTACTTGAGGACTGGGATTGGAAAACACTGCTCTAGGGAATTCATACTATATTGTTATAACACAAATGCTACAGATTCAGCGGTATGTGGTATGCTATACTGGTTATTTCTACCACCCTTGCCTATTAATAGTAATTTGGTCTATGCTTTGTGTTTGGTTTTGATTCAGATTTTGAATACCAATGAGTGATGACCATAATTTTTAGTGCTCTAATATAATTTTTGCTGCTGAAGCCAAGTATTTTTTTTAGTTTGTGTTTTAATATGTTATCTTTATAATTTTTTGGCAAGCTTTTGTAACAAGGTTACAGGATTTATCAATATTGCAATAATGAAAGACTAATGAAATACTAGCACAAATAAATAATAACAAACTGATAAAATAGATAGGAAAATTATTTACTTACAATAATTAATAATGTTGGCTCACAAACTTCTTGATTCATCACAAGAAACACTGTTCCAAAGCTAGCCCTGATGGCATATACATCACTTTCAATGTAATCTTCAAATGGAGGAGACTTGGATATGATGTCTCTTCTTACACCAGAGACATTACAATGAGCTCCCAAATCTACATAGAAATTATTTTAGCTATAATATTAGCTTTAGACAGTAGATGGCAGTTGTACTCTATGTAAAGAAAATTGCTGCTGGAGTTTTCATTGTTGTGAACCCTGGTGTCCATCTCAAGACACACCCTGACAATATTTGTTTAACTCTTACAGTTGGCAGTCCATTGCTATGGTAAAAATACACATTTGCTCTTTTCTATACAAGATCACTGCACAAGCCATTTTGCTAAACTTATTTTTGTAAAGTAATCTATTAAATATATTAAATGCTACATTGATTACACATTAATGTTTATTTATGCATCCCTATTATTTCATTTAAAAGTGGGTTTTCTCAGAGGGTGGATACTGTTTAACTTGTAAGGCACTACATATTTTCTAACTTTGACACAAAAAATAGTCATTAAAACCAGGAGTATTAAAGCAGGTACATGTATTAAAACAAAAAACAAGATATTGGTACTGGATCATGCTGGTGTTATTATTTCCTCTCTTTATAAAAATTGTTCTCTGTGTTGAAAAAAGCACAAACCTGACTTTCTCTGCAAACGTAAATTTGTCTTATGATATCTCGTGTTAAAAATTCATAAAACATGAAAAGAAAATAACAATGGACTTTACAATAGTTATGTAACTACTAAAAAAATCTTCTTATTACAGGAAACCATTCATTTACATTTGTGACATGTTGCAAATCCTTTAAGCATTGCTGCAAGTTAGGGATTTAATCATGTAAAGTTGTGTGACCAGAGATGACATACCTGGATGAGAGAGAAAGAGAGAAAGAGAGAGAGAGAGAGAGGGGGAGAGGGAGAGGGATACAGAGGGGATGAGGGAGAGGGATATGGAGGGGGAGAGGGAGTGGGATATGGAGGGGGAGAGGGAGAGGGATATGGAGGGGGAGAGGGAGAGGATATAGAGGGGGAGAGGGAGAGGGATATGGAGGGAGGGATGGAGAGGGATATGGAGGGGGAGAGGGAGAGGGATATGGAGGGGGAGAGGGATATGGAGGGGGAGAGGGAGAGAGATATGGAGGGGGAGAGGGAGAGGATATGGAGGGGGAGAGGGAGAGGATATGGAGGGGGAGAGGGAGAAGGATATGGAGGGGGAGAGGGAGAGGGATATGGAGGGGGAGAGGGAGAGGGATATGGAGGGGGAGAGGGAGAGGATATGGAGGGGGAGAGGGATATGGATAAGGAGAGGGAGAGATGGAATTCATAATCCCCGAGATCTCAAAATATTTTTCATTGTCCAGTGCATTCTTGGGGTGTTTTCACTTATCTATTTATGTATATGATTATATCTGGAGTGATGTGCTATCATCTCTTAATGTGTGTCTTATATGTATTAATGTGGCATTCTTAATCGCCACTTTCTGCAGTCTTTGCCTGAGCTCATGGCTGTGTACCTTCTACTGCATCAAACTTATCTCCTTCTAGCACCGGTTCATCATATTTCTCAAGTCAGGACTCACCACATTGTTTCCCTGACTAAGAGGAGGAACCTTTGGAATGTCCAGTATATTACTGATACACATAAGAGCAATATTCAGGAAATTATAGGTGGATGGATTCAATGACATTCTAGCTTTACCATTCTGGAGAAAATATACGTTGGGTCATGATGAGGTCATTGCTGAAGTCTCAGACCCAGAAGTGTCGTCCGTTAGTTGCTGTGTAGCCTTGTTAGTTGGCAAATATTGTTTGCTGATCTGACTACAATTTTTATAATGCTATAGCGGTGTCTACGTTTTATAGATAAAGGATTAACCTCTATAGCTGATATGTGTCTGTGAATGAGGACCATTTTGAGATAATAGACTGCCATGAGGGAAAGGAAGACATTTGTCTGATTAGAATGTCCTACGTAGTAACATATCATCCATTTAGGAACATTAATAGTGTCATAACTGCTAGTGTAAGGGATTCTCAGTCTCACATCGTAGAGCATAGGAAATTTTGTGTAAATGCATCATATTATCCAGGAGCAAATTATACTCTCAGGGAATAATATTTTCAGTCTTATCTCAAACAGCAGAGGAAATTCTGAGTGAATGTATGAGACCAACTGGGAATGAATAATATATTTTATATATAAGACCTGCAGCCTCACATCATATAGCAGAGGAAACTGTGAATGTATGAGATTATTTGTGAGTGAATAATATGACCACAATCTCTGAGAACAATAGTATCTCATTAACATAACAAGTATCAATCTGTTACAAGTGACAATGTGATCATTCAGTAACAGTATACAAACACCAATCCCTTGTAATTACTTTGATATACTGGGCCTGAGTTATTAAGGAGAGCAAGGGGAAAAAAAGGAGTAAATTTGATCCTAGAAAAGCCATGTTACAATGCAAGGGGTGCAAATTAGTTCATTATTTTGCACATAAAAAATACTGGCTTTTTGTCATGTAACTTATAAATACTTGATAAAAACTATGTTTTTACACTGAAATTTAAAATTGATTTGGACATGCCTTACCCCAACTCTAAATCTGTCTCCACATTTTAAATTTACCTCCCTCTCCAATGCAACATGGTTTTGCCCAGGTGCAAAGTTATTTCTTTTTTTGTTTTGCTCTCCTTATGACTCAGGCCCACTTTGTCTAGGTCTCATATCTCACAGAAGTCTGCTCCCTGTACAAACATATTTATAGAGGAGGGTAATTCATTGAACTGTGAAATTGCAATTTTATATATACAAGATACTTCCACAGATGGTAGCTGCTAATAAAGTATTATAGAACAATATAAGCAAATAATATAACAAAGCCAATTGAAAAATTACATGCTCATGTGGATTATTTATAATGTATAAGTTACATAAATACATTGAATAGTGTTGCGTTAGACACCACTCATAGACAAAGCGGAAAAATATATTTCTTTATTCACCTGAAATCAGAATCAGCTTTTTAGCCAATCCATTATGATATTGACATAATGGATTGGAACTTTTAACTAGATCTATAATAGGGATTGAATCTATAACAAGACATAATTGATGATCCAAGATATATCCTCAAAACACCTTTCCTTTTGTCAACAAAATGTCAGCGTACATGGAAGGATTCTGCTTTTTTTAATATGACTTTTACACATTCATTTCTATTATTTCTAATATTTCGCCAACATTAAACTCTGGAAATAATGAGAAAATATATGTTGACTCTATACAAGTGATTTTATTCAAATATTACTGAAGGGCCATTTTCCAAATTTAGTTCCAACTCTGGTCTTTAAGGTATTACTGTTGAATTATGTTGGAAGAAAACCCCCTCCACAATACAGTTGAAATAATGTTCATTTCACTAATGAGGTTAGTCCTATTCCTTGTGCGATAACAACTTTTCTGTAAAGCGTTACCATCCCTCCTGATCCTGGTATCACTCAGTTGGCGCTGGTTCTTCACATTATATACTTATCTTTTATGGCAAAGTTTTCCTAAAACTAGTGCAGTGGATTATGCTCTTGCAAACTCAGCTTTTTAAGTAATGTAGAACTCAGACAAACAGTGATTATTTACGAACTCAATGTAAAGGACAGACAACGTTGATTTTAAGCACATTGAGATATAGGTATTTGTGTATTCTTAAGTATACCTCGCAATGTTTGTTATATAAGAAAAATATGTAAAATTGTATTAGCTGAAGTTGAAAATTTAGTTGCTATGCTTATCCCATATTACATCAGTATTCACTTTAATGTAAGGAAAATAATATATAATAATATGGCATTGTTTAGATCTTTGTAAATCTTGCTAGTGTTAAATCCAAAATATATTACCAGCGGAACACAGAGGAAACTTTCTTCAATTCATTCATGGCCGGAAAACAGAGCCACACACTCAGATAGGGTGTAGTATATATTCTGAGATTATCAAGACAAAGGGGTAAATGTATCAAGCGGGTTTGAAAAACCAATCAGATTCAAGCTATCATTTATTTAGTACATTCTACAAAATGATAGTTAGAATCTGATTGGCTGCTATAGGCAACATCTCCACTTTTCAAACCTGCTGTAAAACTCTCAGCTTGATACATTTACCCCCCAATGTCCTCTACATATAATGTTTCAGTCACGTACAAATTTTAGCACTGCACAAGTGTGAATTACAAAATGCAGCATCAACAGATATTACAAAGAACAAACTGGACATAACTGTTACAAATCATAGTTGCCGTTCTTGCATGTCCTTGAACATGAGCTGTTAAACTACATATTTCTTCTGCACGTACTCTGCAAGCAGCTCCCCAGGAGGGGGCCTTGTTATGGTCTTGTCAGCTATATTCAAGTCAATGGACAAATTCTTCTACGCACAATGTTTCTATTAATGAATAACAACTTATCATCTGGTCATTTTCAGCTTACAAAGAACAATGTGGCTGCTATTGCTAATGAATAACATCTTTAAAGCATAAAATGTGATTATATTGCTATACTGGCACAAAATGGCTGACACTAAACAAGATGGAGTCTGTCTCATAAAATCACATTTCTCACTAGTCTTGAAAACTATCATTATGACATGAAAGAGTTCTTAAGATCCTCAGGTGTATTGGATAGTGTATCGGCTATTACTGCCAGTCCTGATTATTAATAATACGTTGGTAGCCAAGCAGTGAAGGATCAGCAGTCATTGATGACTAGATTCATGTGGTGCCTAGATAATTAAAATGTCTCACACCATATGGTAGATGACACTGAATTTGCTGGCTGTGGCTGGTGTAGGACTTTTTTTCTCTGGCCTTTTAGCTTTTCCCAAGAATTTCAGTGAGAGATAGCTCTGAATTTAATGTAATATTGGATATGTAAATTAAATGTAAATTAAATTATGATGATAGAAATATACCAAGTGACAATGTACAGTTATAACAATGATGGAATGAAGCTGAGTGTATATGTAAGGGGAAAATGTGGTAAAAGTAATGGATTAGGCTAATGAATGCAATGAACAATATAGGGTTGATGCAGAGTGGGACTTCAGCCAGCTTGCGTAGCCTTTCTTATGTGCAGACTGGCATGATACTTGCACCTATACCTGCCTGTGCCTGGAGAGGTGGGATGGGGGAGGGAAAGGGGTGCATGCAAATGCAGACATTCAGGCACATATATACACCTGCTAGGAAGTGTATGTTTTGTATCTGCTATATTGGCAATGTAAAAAGCGGCAGAGAGGTCAAGGAGTATGAGAAGGGAGAAGTGGCCCTTTGTCTAGTTTCAAGAAGGTCACTGGTGAGGGCAGTTTCAGAAGAATAAATTGCTCTGCACTTGCCCAGAAAAGTGGCTACATACATATGTGCCAGGTTTGCATGATTCTGGCACTTACAACTTGTTGCAGATGAAGGGTAGAGTGGGGGAGAGCAGGGGCATTCTAACATGTATACACCTGTCTGAGACATATTATTTGCAGATGGTCAGGGGCAGGTGCAAGCAGCAGATGATGATGACAGTCACCAGCAAAATAAAGCCACTTCTGATTAGATTTTTGGGAATCCAAAAAGCTGATTCTGATAGGTGCAATCTTCATTGAACATGAATTTGCTATACTTTTGTGTGTGTGTGCAAGCAACGGTATTACTTTTTTCACTTATGCAGGACAAAGAGCTGTTTATCCAGTTTTAGAGAGGTTTTTGAAATTCTATTGATGCCTAATAGCGAACACATTTCTTGCAAACAAAACAAACAAACATTCATCACCATAAGTGTATGTGACACATCTGGGGTAACCCAGGAGCATATGACACTGGTGCAGACCTGCATGGATCATGAGATAGTTACAGTTTTGCTTTAGTCCACAATTGTTGATTTTTTAAGTTAACGCAATTTGCACCTGCAGTCTGGGGCGCAATTGTGGCCGACTCTACATTAGACCAATTATCTGTTTAATTTATATACTCTTTTGCAAGAATTTTGCTCATATTTTTTTATATACTATGATATGCCACTTAATCTATTCACGGTATATATGGATAACTGATAGATGTTAAAATAAAAGTATTTTTACATTCACAGTTTTGTACAAAAGTTCTGAAATTGTGATTTTAGAATGTTGGATTATTTTAAGGTTATTTAGTAAAAGAATGTTAGTTCAAGCATAAACATAATGCTCTAGTAAGTTTCCAACACCCCGGATGATGCTCCTGACACTTGAAGAAAAAAAAAACCCTCAAACACTTAATAATATTTGCAATGTTTATTGTATCTATATGAAGTCTCTTAGAATAATCCTTGATATTTGTTTAATTATTGAAAAATAAATTCTGCATATTACACAAATATATATATTTACATTCATGACATGAACACAAAACCTTTGAGCCTTGCTGCCAAAAGTATAACTAATCATGCAAAGTATCCCAACCTCACTGGCGTGACTAGAGTGGACATACATATATTATCTCAGAACCAAACAAAGGTGCTCAAGAGAAAAGATCAATAAAAAGAGAGGAAGAGAGTGACAGCAAGAGAAAGAGAGGGAGGAAGTGACAGCAAGAGAAAGAGAGGGAGGAAGAAAAGGAAACAACCTGACTTGTGAGATCACTTCTCGTACATCTGATAATCTAGACCTCTCCTAATAGATGAAAATGGAGACTGAAATAATTGTTTACCTGATCTTTGTCACTATCATTTCATGTTCTGGAATATATTTCAACATATGTATTGCAATTGTCAGCTACAGAACCTGGACAAACGATAATAATCCTCGAGATCTCATTATATTTTTCATTGGACTGTCCAGTGCATTCCTGGCAAGTTTTAAATTTTTTATTAGTGCATCAAACTATATCTGGAGTGATCTGTTATTTTTTCCTAATGTGTGTGGGATATGTCTTAATGTCATGTACTTAATATCCATGTTCTTTACTATTTGCCTGACCTCATGGCTGTGCACCTTCTACTGCATCAAACTTGTCTCCTTCCAGCACCGGTTCATCATATTCCTGAAGTCGAGACTCACAACATTGTTTCCCTGGATAATTGCAGGAACCTTTGGGATGTCCAGTATGTTATTGATCTTACTGCTTAGTGTTTTCTTTATGATGGTTCCTATAGATAACACTAATAACAGCACAATTTACTGCATAAGAATCAATAATACATATAGCAACAATGCTCAGATACTTATAGATAGATTCAACTTCATCCTAGCTTTACCATTCCTCCTGATCCTGGTATCACTGGGCTCCACACTCATAACTCTCATTGTACATGTCTGGAGAGTACACAGATCATCCAACGTGGGGACTTCTCACCTGAGAGCTCACATCAATGCAGCCAAAACCATGTTCCTGCTCCTAGTACTGAATGTAGCTTTTTCTGTATCCCAGTTATTACTGAGCATTCAGTTGCTGACTTTTCTTTCCCCTTTATACTTGATTTGTGCTTTATATATTTTTTCCTTCTGGAACATCCAAGCTATAACACTTATATTAAGAAATAAGAAATTAAATGTTATTTTGTCATGTGTTAGTCACCTCTACAGACGTGTTTATTTTAAATAAATAGATCAGAACAGATGATACTAATAAGTGTAATTACTGAACAGACCAAGGTCATTAATATCTCCATTCTGATGAACTACGGCGCATTTCTGTAATTTTACAAATAAGACAAATTCAGTATGGAGAAGATAGGGGGGTATAAAGTCCATACTGTTTGAAAGGGAATTTATCATAAACATATTGCTATGTGTTATTTTAATGTAGCTTCTCTCTGTCAGGATACAATCTAGCATTTCTCACAGGTAAACTTATATATTAAAATTACTTAATTTTTCAAAACTTTGGCAGACAATACTTCTTATCAAAAAAATATACATATAAAAAATTGTATTTAATAGTTATTAATGAATCAGGCTTGATTAAAGAAAACCAAGGGGTATATTTACTAAACGGTGGGTTTGAAAAAGTGGAGGTGTTGCCTATAGCAACCAATCACATTCTAGTTATCATTTATTTAGTGCATTCTACAAAATGACAGCTAGAATCTGATTGGTTGCTATAGGCAACATCTCCACTTTTTCAAACCCGCCGTTTAGTAAATCTAGCCCCAAGTCTGACATAGGGCAGCATGGTTGCAAACTCTCCCAATGTTTCATCATCAAATCAATTTGCAGTTTTTACTGTTTGATATGTTATTATAACATATGAAATAATGTTTGATTAGACAAACCCCATAATCCCTCTCCTGAGTAATTCCATATGTAATACATTTGCCTCATCTCATGGTAGTGTGTGTAGATGCAGCATACCTCAAACTTAATCCAAGTCTATGACATTTGTAGCAACATTGATCCATCAATATATAACTTATTATTATTATTATTTTTATTATTATTATTATTATTATTATTCTGTATTATTCCTGTGATTATGACATACGGGGTGAGCACTATGCCAGTTTCTGCAGAATATTTAGCTCGAATCACTCTGCACACACTCACAAAGCTGTCACACACACATGCAGAATTGGCTCTCATCTGACACTGCCACCGTCTTACACCTGGATATGTGGGACAGAAGAGGAACTGTGTGTGCAAATGCAGCCTGAGTACATTTAGGACATGTTGACGCAGATGCTGCTCACGCAGACCTGCAGAAACACACAGATACACCTGTCATTAGGCACATCGTTTGCAGTGGCAAAGATCATCAACACAGACCTTGGTACTGTTTAAAAAAAAAAAAAAACTAATACAGAGCTGCTTCTTTCCGATTGGGGAAAGCTGATCTGTGTTGATTAGTGGTGCTAAGTTTCCTAGTTCTATAGATGGAAGCCATCACCTCTTTTAAAGTGAAATGGTAAACTATTTCCATATGGAAGGAAGCAAAAAAAAAATATTAAAGTTAGTTAATATGTATTGGTATGCCTCAAGTATTTGTTTCTTCTTGATTCCATATTGATATATTTTACCATTTAACTCTAAAAGAGCTTATTGCTTTCATTTATAGATCAGCATATGCTGAATATGATTTTTATTAGATCGCTAATATCTTCATTCTGCCTGTTTCCTAGACCAATAATGTTCATAAAAGTTTATTTTTTAAATCTTTATTACAGTGAAAGACTTATTGTATTCAATTGTCTTTCTAAATTAAAAATGTCTATAAAACAGATTGTGGGTTTATCCTGTTTATATTATGCTGGTCGTCTATTATATATTATAGTAAGACAGATGCTTAGTTTTCTTTTAATTGTAAATTTTGATGTTAATACTCAAATCATTATAATAATATTAAATTATGAATTACAGAAATGAAATTACAATGAATAAATAAATTTAAATATGATTCAAATATTGAAGAATATTAAATGTGACTATATTAACTACTTAATACACAACTTTTGTTTAATTAATGACTGCAGCTGCTTAGTACTTTTTAAATAATGTGATGGAGACTCTTGATTTTATACTTCTGAAGAAGGTGCCAGAAGGATAAATCTTGGATTTCTTCTTCTCCTTCTAGTTTTTCTATAGCTTGTGATTCCTATAAACCAGAGGGGACTCACATGGAGTGCAGCAAAATACATGACAGGATGTACAAGGGAGTCCGACAGTAGACAGACATGGGACAACAGGTACAGAGGACCCTGCCAATGAGAGCTTACAATCTAGAAGGAGGGGTGGTGAGAGACAGTAGAACCAACTGAGAGAAAATGGAGATGGCAGGTGAAAGAAGAGGAGGGGATGGATAAGATGGTCAGAGGTGGTAGGACAGATGAGCTTGCAAAGGTGAGTTTTGAGTAAGCATTTTAAGGACTGAAGGTTTGGGGAAAGTTGAGTGAGGCGGGTTAGGGAGTTCCAAATATTAGGAGCAGCACGGCAGAAGTCTTGAAGGCAGGCATAGGAGGAGGCAATGAGAGGTGAAATTATGCATAGGTCAGAGGCGAAGCGAAATGGCCTGAGTTGATATGTATCTCAAAACAAGGTCAGAGATGTAAGGGGGTGAAGTGTTGGTAATGGCTTTGTAAATGAGAGTAAGGAGCTTGAACTGAATTCTGAAATTAAGGTATTTACGCAGAGGAGTAGTGGAAGAGGTGTGACAGGAGAGGAAGATGAGCCTAGCTGCAGCATTCTGTATGGATTGAAGGTCAGAAAAGTGAGAGTCAGGGAGGCTAGTGAGAAGGAGGTTGCATTAGTCGAGACGAGAAATAAGAAGGGATGGATTTTTGTGATGTTACAGAGGAGGAAGGAAGGATTTGGTGAGGGACTGGATGTGAGGGGTAAAGCTGAGGGCATAGTCGAGGATGACTCCAAGGCAGCGAGCTTGGGTGACATGAGAAGGAGTTATGCAGTCATTCAAGAGGGAAATATTAGGAGGGATAGCAACATTGGCGGGAGGAAAGATGATGAGCTCGGATTTGGAGATGATGAGTTTGAGGAAGCGCTGTGATATCCAGGTAGTTACAAGTAATAGACAGCTCCATACTTGGGCTAGGAAGGCGGGAGAGAGGTCACGGGAGGAAAAGCAGATTTGTGTGTCATCAACATAAAGGTAGTTTTGGAGGTGAAATGATTGAATAAGTTCACCAAGATAGGTGATGTAGAGAGAAAAGAGCAGAGGGCCAAGGACACAGCCTTGGGGGACTACCATAGAAATAGGAAGAGGGGGGAGGTTGAATTGGAAACAGACACGCAAGAAGAGCGGACAGAGAAGAAGGAGGCAAACCAGGAGTGAGCTGTTTCGCAAAGACCTGGGGAGTTAAGGGTGGTTAGAAGGAGAGAATGATAGACAGTGTTAAAAGCAGCAGAGATGTTGAGGAGTACAAGAAGGGAGAAGTGACCTTTGGACTTAGCTGAGAGTAAGTTGTTTGTTATGTTAATGTGGGCAATTTCAGTTTAGGGAAAGAGATAGAAGACAGACTGGTGAGGGTCACGAAGAGAGTGGGGAAAATAAATTGGGACAGACAATTGAAGTCAAGTTGTTTGAGAATTTTAGAAGCAAAGGGAAGCAGAGATACTGGGTGATATTTGGAAAGAGAGGATGGGACAAGGCAGGGTTTCTTGAGAATAGGGGAGATGAGAGCATGCTTGAAGGCCGAGGGGAAGATACCAGTGGAGAGAGAGAGGTTATAGAAGTGAGCAAGGTGATGACAGGCAGTGGAAGAGAGGGAGTGGAGGAATTTGGAGGGAATAGGGTTTAAGAGGACAGGTTGTAGAAGAGGAGCAGAGAAGAGTGAGGATTTCAGACACAGTTGCAAGAGGGTAGGAGCCAAGAGTGGAAGAGTGAGCAATAGAGAGGACAGGTGGTCTGAGACGAATCTGGTGAGAACAGATATAATTGTGGATAGAGTTAATCTTGCCTTTGAAGTAGAGATGCTCAGGCTCGGTTTTCTGAAAACCGAGCCCACCCGAAATTAGAGGATCCGATTAGGCTCGCGAGCCAGCTCGTTACTTTCACGCATCCTCGGATCTGAATCCAGGCAAAACATCATTGTTGCATTGTCGGATCTCGAGGGTTTTGGATTCCATAAGTACCTCCTTCCCCAGGAGATCCAGCGCCATTGCTCACACAGAAACAGGGGTAGCAGTGTTGTTGTCACTTGACAAAAATTGACTGGAAGTGATTGGAAATTAATGTTATTGAGGTTAATAATAATGTAGGGATCAAAAAGAGCCAAATTATGTGACTTTAGCAAAAAAAAATAGGGATTTTAGATAAAAATTGGGATCTAAAACTAAAAAACGTGAAGGCGTTTTTGCCAAAACCAACACCAAATCCAAAACACAAAGTTAATCCAGCTCCAAATCCAAAACCAAAACACAGGGGTCAGTGAACATCTCTACTTTGAAGTAGGTCGCAAAGGCTAGAGCGGTGATGGACGAGGGGTGAGGAGTTGGGGGAGGACACAGTAAAGAATTAATGCTAGCGAAGAGGTGTCAGGGTTTATTGGACAGGGAGGAGATGAGGGATGTGAAATAGGTTTGTTTGGCAAGAGAGAGGGCAGAATAGTAGGAAGAAAGGTGGATTATAAAGTGGATGAAGTCAGCGATGGAGCGGGATTTCCTCCATTGGCTTTCATAGGAGCAGGAACACTTTGGAATGAGATGAGTAAGTGGGGAGTGCCATGGTTGGGGTTTAGATTGGCAGAGAAGGAGTGGGTGGCTGAGGCTGCAATGTCAAGGGCAACAGAGATTGAGGAGTGATGGAACTGGTTCATGCTGATGTTATTATTTCCTCTCTGTATAAATATTCATCTCTGTGGTGAAAGAACCACAAATATGTTGTAATATATTCATTGCCATTTTCAGATGCAAAAGTCTGATAAAAATGGAATTTATAATCCTCGAGGTTTCACTATATTTTTCATTGTCCAGTGCATTCTTGGGGTGTTTTCACTTTTCTATTCATGTTTCAGATTATATCTGAAGTGATGTGTTCTCATCTCTATATGTGTGTAAAAACTCACTACATTGTTTCTCTGGATAATTGGAGGAACTTTTGGGATGTCCAGTATTTTACTGATATGCCTATGGGCAATATTCAGGTAATAATTAGCGGATGGATTCAACAACTTTCTAGCTTTATCATTCCTCCTGATTCTAGTATTATTTGACACTCACATCTCTCATTCTGCACATCCGGAAGCTGCAGGGTTCATCCAACATGAAAACTTCACACCTGACTGCTCACATCAATAGAGCCTAAACCATGATCCTGCTCCTAGTACTGAATGTAGCTTTTTATGTATTACATCTGCTAGTGAATATGCCTTCTTCTTCCCCTTTATTCTGGATATGATATGATACTTTATTTTTCCTTCTGGAACATTCAAGTTATAATACTTATCTAAAGAAACAAAAAAATAGCTGTTTTTTTCATTTGTCAGTCATCACTACAGAAGTTTGCTTTTTTAAAAAAGACCCAAAATGATGACTATTAATAAGTTCAATTACTGAGCAAACCACAGTTGTTAATATCCCCAATCTGATTCATAGTACCTGGCTGTCACATTTCTCCGATTCTAAAACTGCAATCCAGGCAACTCAGCAGGGAGAGGATATGTGGAGAATATCAAGTCCATATTGTTTTAAAAGGAATTTATCATTAACATGTTATAAAAGATGTGTGATAAGTAATAGTTACAATATTTTTTCCTATTATGTTATTATGTATTTCTTTTTATGACCAGATTCTCAGTTTATGCTGTTTCTTTGCGTCATTTACTTATCTTTTAAGACCATGTTTTCCTAAAATTAGTGCAGTACACTAAGCTCTCACAAACTCAGCACATTAAGTAATTTAGAACTAAGAAAGGCAATGATTATTTGTGTGCTGGGGGATTTTTCTCTCTGAGGTGCCTAGATAATTAAAATGTGTAACACCATATGGTAGATTGGCTGTGAATTTGCTGTGTGTAGTTGGTATAGGTCCTTTTTCACTGTTGCTGGTCTTTTCTCAAGCAATTCATTAAGCTATAAACTCTGGGTTCCTCTTATAGTGGATATATAGATGGAAAAAGACAATTGTGCTATATGATAATAGAAAGATAAAACATAACTATGAAAAGCACACTTGCCTACTTTTACTACCTCCAGGGCCGGTGCTAGGCATTTTTAAAAAAGCGGCGCCCCCCCCGCAAAAATCGCCCCCCCCCCCCCCGCAAAAATCGCCGCCCTCCTCCCTCCTCCCTCCTCTCCTTACCTTGTCTCACCACCGCCGCCTCTCTGCTCCGTCTCCTCAGCTCCACTCACTGACACTAGTAAGTGGAGGGGAGGAGACGGAGCAGAGAGGCGGCGGTGGTGACAAAATAGCCTCTTCACCCCCCCCCCTCCCCGTGCATCTGATTGCTGTGTGGCGGCCGTGACAGGTATGGTCAGCGGTCGCCGCACAGTTTTAAAGTCTTTTAGAATTCTGTGGCGCCCTCCAGATCCCGGCGCCCTAGGCAAGTGCCTAACCTTGCTTAATGGGAGCGCCGGGCCTGACTACTTCGCCTCCATGAAGAACGTGTCCATAGGGGTCAGGGAGCCATGAGTTGCATCATGTTGGTCCTGCCCTCTTGACACAATTGAGGCATTTTTGCTAAGGGGGGGAGTCTGGGGTCAAATTATCATGACTTATGCCAAGGCGACACCCATTTGCCAACTTTAAAAAGTGTGCGGGATGCTGGAGAACGGCCTGCTCTGAATTCAGAAGTCTCCTTTACATTCTGGGATAGTGGGCAAGTAGAATGTGAAAGTACAGTAATAATGGAATGAAGCTAAGTGTATATGTAAGGATAAAATGGTAAAGATTGATTCCGTAGGTTCGGGGCGCCATGAATCATGTCATGTTGGCTCTGCCACCTAGACACAGTTGCAGAATTTTGATGTATGTTCCTAGTATGTTTTATTGTAATATTATCCAATCTAGATGTAATGCAGGGATCCAATCTAGCATTTCTCATAGGAATTCATATGTATTAACAATATTTACCTGAAAATACATCTAATTACTTTTTTTTATAAAATAGGAAATTGGACAGAGTGGTGGAGGAAGCATATGGTGTGAATTCCTAAACACGATGAATGGAAAGAAGTGGGTGATCTCCATTTTGTTATTGTTTTTATTTCTGGTTTTATGGGCACCCAGTCAGGTAACAGCCGATGAACAGATCTCAGTTGTGGTGCAGAAATAGGGTGCACCGATCTTATAGATCAGTGTTTCTGAACTCCAGTCCTCAGGACCCACTAACAGTGCAAGATTGCCAGGTGACCAGTGAAATATTTATACCACCTGCTACACTGTGTCAGTCAGTAATGAATACACCTGTGCTCCAGCAAGGAGATATGGAGAACATGTACTGCTAGGGGGTCCTGAGGACTGGAGTTGAGAAACACTATTCTAGATGAATCTCCTTTCCTTGTGAAGGTAAACATATAAAAAGAACATGTCTGCCTTTATTTCTGGACCCTATACCCATGTCAGACTGTGTGTAAAGTACTCATTAAAATGAATGTAAACTTGAGTGATAAGACCTGACATACATGAATTATCTCAGAATAACATTCGAGGCAGATAATGCTGAGAGATATTGGAAGACATAGAAAGGAACAATCTTAATCAATTTTAATATTTCCTGACAAAAAAGCAATAAAGTACCTTATATAAGATAATATCCATCATGTTCTGTGTGAAATGCTGGTGGCAGGAACTGTATTTTTATCATTATTAATTCATGATATTGAATAGACTTGAACATGTTTATTACAGTTGCCACCGTCATAAAATGGCTAAAAGAAAGAGTTGAAAGCCTTGAAGATCGTAAATTCTTTGGTTATACTTGCAACTTGGCTATATTTATATTCATTCCATATACTGTGTGCCTATCATCTTCATTATGACCGTGTCTTGGCTGTGTAGCTTCTTCTTAATCAAATTTTCCTCCTTCCACCTCTAAAGATCATATATCTTAAGCTAAGGATCACGTTACAACTTCCCTTGATGTTCGGATGAACCTTTGTGTTACCAATAATTTACTGGTCCTAAATATTGTCATGTTCTGCATATTTGTTACTTTAGGTGATACTAATGACACCACATTGTACTGTAAAACAATCAATTATACTAGGAATATTCATGTTGTATCAAATAGATTCAACTTCACGAATTATTGATGAGTCTTATTAGTCCTTCTGATTCTAATGTCGTTGGGGTCTACAGTCACCTCTCTCACTGCCTGGAAACTAAAGACCATGTACAGAAAGGGTGCAGATATGGGCTATTCAAGACCTTGGGTTCACGTATGTATACCTGGTTTTAGCCATATCATTTGCATTCACTATAGGGCTGGTGTTGGTACCAAGTGATAGTGATGACTGACACAGCAGTGTTTTGGATTGCAAAGCTACACGTATGTGTGCCATTAGCTAGCACAGAATAACTGTTTGGAAGAAAGACAGTCAAATGCTTGTACTGCAGTCTGTTCTGTGTGTTGTACATTCCCAGTACTGTGTAGGCAGAGCATACTTACGCCCAGATTCAAATAAAAAAGTATCTTGAGATGTGCCTGGATTTGAATACAGTTGGAACTATGTATTCAAATGTAATATGTATATGTTGGAAGTCCTCTTCCCGTTGTACGTGCAAGTTGCGTTTGGACATGAACTAGACCCTTTTTTTCAGTCTGGAGATTGACTAAACTCTGTCATGATAAAAGTGATATTTGTCATTTGTATGTTTCTTTCGCTTCTGATATCATGCAGAAAAGAATGTCACTTTAATCTTCAATATTTGTATTTATTTAATGGAGATCAGCTCACTAACTTGAGATATGTCCCTACTCTTGTGATCTAGGATCATGAATCAAAGCTTCACATCAAATGCAGTTTATTGTTTAATATTATTTGTTTATATAGTGCCATCATATTATGCAGCACTTAGCATAGAATATGTAATCATTCACCTCAATCCCTGCACCGTTGGAGATTACCATCTACCACAACCATACTTAGGGTCCACTTTTGTCAGCAGCCAATTTACCTACCAATCTGTTTTTTTGGATTCTGGGAGTAAAATGGAGCATCTGGAGGAAACCCACACAAAAACTTAGGGAGAACATACAAACTCCTCACTAGTTAGTGCCTTGTTCAGAATCAAACCCATGACTCCAGCACTGCAAGACAGCAATGCTAACTACCATGCCACCATGCTGCAATGGATGTATGCTCACTGGATGTGGCAAATAGCTTTGGTATTGCACAGATGCGCCTAGATGGGCCATGCACCACTGCTCACCCACTTTCTGCTCCTCACACCTCCATAAAAGAAGTGTGCCTTGGAAGAGAAGAACTGTGATGCATTTTAAGGGTCACATCAAGTCCAGCCTCCTAACAACCCATTAATTAATAAAACGTTTAATTTTTCTCCATCTTTCCCTGCAGCAAATGTACTTTAAGAGATATCTATGCACACGTGAAAAATGAGATGTATGATATCATCAAAAATGATTTTACTCTGGGTCTTGGCCATTTTATACTTCATTACTGAGGTCCAGTGTATTTGAGGACTTCCACAAGTTTAACTGAATGAAGAGATTCTCCTCTTCAAAACATTAAGCCTCTTATCTTACCACAAACCTAAGGGTCTGAGGCATAAGTTCTGTTATCAGGGATCCATTAAACTTAGAAAGTCTTATGTCTTCATGTCCAAGTGGGCTAAGAACAAATGCCTCTTTTACCCCTGTATTAAACTGCCCTCCAACACTACTGATACCTGCTTGTAAAGAAATGCACAACCCAATGAGAAGTATGCTAAACTAGTACTGCTAGGACTGGTAGAGGGACTATGTGCGGAGGTATCATATCTACGTGCTGTATGTCTCTTTTAGAGGTAGAGAATCCTTAAAAAATCCTTTGTTGAACTTTTAGAGCAATCTAATCTGTGGGGTTTTTTTAACCATTGTTTTCAGGTATTAAATCTTGAATATATACAATTTTACATTAGAAGACAATGGTTTAGGTTTGTTTTTCAATACAACAATTAAAGTGTTAAAATTCTTCTATTTGGTAATATGCTAATGTTCCACAAATACACTATACATATGGATGAAAAGGCAAATTTTGAGGCAGTATTTAAAAGACTGTAGGTTGGGGAGTGTCTGGTAGAGTGAGAGGAGGTGTTCCATATGGAGAAATCTTTCAGATGGGAGTGGGAGGAGGTTATTAGAGGGGAAATAAGTTAAAGGTCAGATGCGGACAATATTGGTCAAGCTGGGGTGTATTTAATGATAAGGTCAGGGAGGGCAAGTAGTTTGAATTGAATTATGAAAGCAATGGGCAGCCAATGAAGAGATTTAAAGAGTGGAGTAATGGATTGGATGGTAGAAAGGAAAGGTGGGTGGGAGGAAGGCCAGTTAGGAACAGGTTGCAGTAGTCAAGGGAAATAAATGAGCAAGTGGACCATGGTCTTACTTATTTCCTGAGTGAGGCAACAAGACTTCAAGAGGGACTGTTTGTGAGGGATAAAGCTGAGAGTTGAGTCTTGGATGATTCTGGAGCTGCATGCTTAGGGAACACAGAAGAGAGTGAAGGTGACAAGAGCGAGGAAAAATTTTGAAGGGGTAATGAGATTAGTAGGGGGGAAGATGATATCCTTTTGACATAATAAGCATGAGGACGGTGGAGATGGCAGAGCAGCAATTGGACACATAGGAAAGGAAAGAGAAAGAGAGGTCTGAGGAGTTAATGTAGATTTCGATGTAATCTGCCTCAAAGTGCTAGAGGAGGCCAAAGGATCATAAGAGTTCAGAGACAAAAGAGGTGCAGATAGAGCAGAGTAGAGAGTCAAGAACAGACCCTGGGAAACACCAAAAGAGAGAGGGAGTGAAGGGGAGCATGAGTTGAAGGTAGACACACCGAAGGAGCAAACAGAGAGGTAGGAGGCGAAACAGGAGAGCACATAGTCACAAAGGCCAAAGGAGTGAAGGGTGTCAAAAGAGAAGTCAAGGAGTATGAGAAGAGAGAAGTATCCCTTAGCTAAAAGAAGGTCATTGGTCACTTTGGTGAAGACAGTTTCATTAGAATAAATTGCTCTGCGCATGCCCAGAAAAGTGGCTGCATTCATAAGTGCCAGATTTGCTTGAATCATACACTTATAGCGTCTTGTGCCTTGAAAAGCAGGATGGGGAGGGCAGGAACATTCTAACGTAGGTTGGGTAAAGATGCAAACTGGGACATAGACATGTATACACCTGTCTGAGATAAATTATTTGCAGATGGTCAGGGGCATGTGCAAACAGCAGATGATGATGACAGTCACCAACAAAATCAAACCACTTGTGATTTGGTATTTGGGAATGCTCAGCTGATTCTGACAGCTGCTTTCTTCATTGCACATTTAATACACTTTTGTGTGCATCTATAAGCAATGGAGATACTTTTTTCTGTTATGAGAGACAGGGGCTTGTTTCTTTTGTTTTAGGACCTGATTCATTAAGGAAAGTTGCTACCTGCTTCCTAGTTGCTCTGTGCTCACTTTGGGTTTAATGGAGCTTTTTACCTAAAGCTAAGGACTACCTCTTTTGCAATCATTAAGACCAGAGTGCATCCAGCGAATCTCCCCTATGTGAGAACTTGGGAATCTGAATCTACGGGGAAACACACCATATGGATGCAATAAAAAAAGAGAGATTGTCCCAGCGGAATGCACAGAGGTTTTTGACACTGTAGGCAAGATTCTGAGGATACAGCTGAGTACATGAAGTGAGAGTTTGGTAAAGTGCAATTGAGTACACAGAGTTTCTAAGCACTACCTGGGCAGCATGTAGCCTATATTTGGGTACACGGATCGATTAGCACTGGCGGACAGCGCTAAGCATGCAATAAGGAACATTGAGGAATTGGCACTGATTTAACAGTGTGTAACATGTACTGAGGATGTTTTGACACTGTTTGAACAGCATGTAGCATGTAACGAGGTACACAGAGATGTCTTTGAATAGCGCATAGCATGTAATGGGGTACACGGATGTGCTGGCACTGTTAAGGCAGTAAACAAATGGATACAATGGAGTATATTATACTGATCCTGTAGAACAGAGATAAACGGCAAGGTTAGCGGAGTACACGCACACAGATGACAATATCTAGCAGGAAGTATTGGCACAACCAAATAAACTGGTGCGGAGTCTAAGACCACCACTGGACTTCACCAGATATTCCGCAAGAGAGTACGGACTGCACTCAGTGAGAACCCAGGTCATGACGGAGTGTAGCTGGTTCCCACCATGAAAGCAGCAGATTACTTAGCTGGTATGAGATCTCTGCTGAAAAACTGCAGCTGGAAATGATAAGGAGCTGAATAACCACAAATAGATGCTATACTGCCTTGTATACACCTGGAGCAGGAGTATCGATGTTGGACACAATTGATACTCAGCAACTAAAGAGTGCTGAGCAGGTTCTTATAGTTGCTGATTGATTGGTTATTCCTCGCATGTGTCATCAGTACTGGAGGTTGGTGGAAACACCTGAGAGAGGTGTTACGTCATCTCTAGCCTGAGGCTGTGCCCAGCTGGACTCTGTTAAGGAATCTAATTTGGAAGGTCAGCAATGGCTTGCTGAGTGTTGGAGGCAGGCCTGTGATGTTTAAGACTGCTGGTAAGGACATCCTAGTTTCCAAACCTTCAAGTTTTCCATAAAAACTCGCCTTTCTAGGCAGCTTATCAAATTCCCCAACCTCCCTCGGTTATTGTTTCCATTTACCATCTCTATATACAGATCAATGAAAACTACATTTATTCTGGATTTATTCACAAATAACTTCTTGACACCCAAACCAAAATTGTCATGTGACTGAATTACATATGTCATCAAGATTCTTTTCCCATTGGAATCTGGCTTGATATGCAATCTGTGGCACTTATCATCATGCATTAAACTCCCATTGACTTACAGATTGCAAGCAGGGCATCTCAGCTATGTGTCTGTTTGCTTTACCCAGTATGTTGGGAATTAGAGGACTCATGATTAACATGTCAGTGTAATTGCTGTTGGTAATCTCTTCTTCGTGCTGTCGTACTCCACCCCTATTAATAATCAATATAAAAGACATAAAACAAATGCCCGTGCATTAAAACAATAGTGGCTGAGGCTTAGATGTGATCCTTTAGCAGTGATTGTGTCCCAAATGGAAGCAAACTCTGGCAAGAAAGAAAGTCCCATTTGCACTGGGAAGGAGTTGAATTCAGCAGGTGAGACACGCGTGGGTACCCAACGTGTCGTGTTTTGTCTATATTTACCTATGATCTGAGTTGCATTTACAACAATTGTGCACATAGAGGGACATACTATTATTTTTGCATGTATTTCATATATTTTCCCCCTTTTTCCTTATTGGGGAGCACAGACAATTACGCTTTATGTTTGTTCCGAATTTCTATGTTATGTTTAATATTGCACAAATGGATTCGTTCAACTCAATCAATTTGAGCGAGAATAGAAATCCACCAATCCCCATGCATTTTTTAAAGGCACATTTGGGGCTGAAATCTGACAGTTTGATGTAAACCACACAAGGTTTTGGCATTTCAAAGCCACCATATATCATCTGCACTTTCAGTTTTCTACATCCTAATCACTATTTAGTAAAACATACAGTTTAGACCTGAAAGCTTCATGCTGAGATGTAGATATTTTACACAAAACCTCTCAATAGTAAATTCCCTGCCATGACTTTTAAAACAGGTGCATATAGTAAAATAAACACAAAAACCAGATAATGGAGTTGGTTTATACTGGTGGTATTATTTCCTCTTCCTAGAAATAACTTATGTGGTGAAATAACCATAAACCAGACGTCCCCTGCAAAGGTGCTATTCACTTTGTAAAAGGGTTTCTAGAGTGATTGGGGTTTTAATCTCCTTAATAGTCTGGCAAATGTATGGATGACTATTTAATACCGTAATTTATGACTATTACCGTCAACCAACTCCTCACAAAGGTAATTCTGATTTAACCTAAGAAATATAATTCTTTATTTCCCTTAAATTCACAGGATCAATAGATTCATATAATAACTTCTGCTTATCTCTTCAAGAATAACCACATACAAGATATAGCTTCATTTAAAACATGTTGTATTATTAACACTCTAATTGTAAAACTGATGCATATATTATAAAAGAGTAAACAGTGTATTTATACAAACTCAACAGATTTTGTCTCATACAATACATTGCAGTTGATTTCCTGTTGTATAAATATACAAGTCATTGAGTGTGTGATTGTAAAAAGGTGTGTAAATGTGTGTGTGTATAGAGGGGGAGGAGGAAGGAGACCTGTGGGGGGGAGAGAACACACAGATAAAACTCCATTCTAAAACCCACTTTTCAAACATACATTCCACAACCCAATATTCTCAGAATTATCTTAAAACATCTACCATTTATCCAACTATCCATCATTTATTTCATTTCACTTAACTCAGTCACAGTCCAACAGCCATTATTCACTATCCACATTCCCTTCACATGGAATCTTCTAGATGGCAGCCATTTTACAAGCTTGGTAGATTCTAGATCCATTTTCTCTATTGTCTGAGCTCAGCATGCTCTAAACATATGGTATTTCACCTTGCTACTACATAAACATTTCCAGCAATAAACCACATTATTTCAGAGTTTCAGACTACAAACTACCCTTTAAACCAACAGTCTAACAAAACATTATATTGAACAATCTGACCACTTCCTGAACAATCCAATCACTTGCTATGCATCTAAATCCTAATTTTCGCCACACTTTTCAACAGCAGTATAGCAGACTTTCCAATACCATCTACACGATTTCTTCACTTTCCCATAAAATACTTTTCCAACACAACCATTCTATCAAACAAACAAACTATGTACAACCATTTCCATACACTTACTATTACACAGCATTTACGATTTCCATTAGCCTTTCCCAAGAACTGAAATAACTCACAATATTTAAAATGGCCAACTTGTTAGAAGTTACAAGCACATGTTTGTCTCATGTGTTGTAATGGCCTAATTGACTACCAATGAACAGGTTCCAGTTCTTAAACCTCTTGTAATATACTTGTAAGTCCACCACAAATATCTATTTTATTTAAAAGACATCTATTCCAAATAACCTTTGCAACAAACACAAATGCTTTCGTGACCAAAACTTCACTATCTCCATTTTATCTGAACTCAGACAATTCCATTTAAATAAACTAACCAAACTTCATTACGACATTAAACCAACACAGAACCACACAGACACAGAATAACACAGCAACCAGCTTCCATTCAAAACTCAATTTATAACTACATTTTTCCCGATAGCCAGGTTCTAATATAAATTGCCTCTCCAGGCACCTTATACAGACCGCCAAACCATCCCAGCAGTTGGGCCATGTGTGTCCTCCCACATAGAAAAACAACCAGAAAGTGAGCTTCACTTCCCTTGTTACATGAGATCAAAAACCTTTCTTGTGGGTGGAGTTTAACTTTCAATGGGAAGTGCTCACAGCATGTGGCCTGCTTCAAAAGCTAAGACCTGATTTTCTCAGGTTTTCATACTAACAGGTGGGGGAGGAGAGCTTTGTGCCTAGTCACCTTCTAATTCAATTGTGGCTGAATCTGTTCATATGTTATGTTATAAAATATAAAATAATAGATTATTTATATGCTCTTCATCAGTCTTATTCTATCTCAAAGCTCAGAAAACAAGAGATAAAATGGAAATCACTGGAAATAATATCAAAATATTTGTGTAATTACTGATAACAAAGTTTACTTATTCTAGGAAACAATTCATTTACATATGTGACATATTGCAAATATATTCTCCCTTGTTGCAAATCATGCAAAGTTACATGACCACAGATGACATGCCTGGAATATCACAAGACCAAATAAAAATATCAGTATGAGAGAGAGAGACAGAGAGAGAAAAAAAGAGAAAGATAGAGAAGGAGACAGAGAGAGAAAGAGACAGAGAGAGACAGGAACGAAAGAGAAAGGTTATATGATTTGTGAGAGCACTTCTCATAGACCTTATTAACAAAACCGTAAAATGGAGACTACTGAAATTGCACTTTTGATTCTTATGATTTTCACTTCATGTTCTGGAATAAGTTGCAATATATTTATTGCAGTTGTCAGCTGCAGAAGTTGGATAAAAGATGGAATTCACAACCCTCGAGATCTCCTTATATTTTTCATTGGACTGTCCAGTGCATTCTTGGGGAGTTTTCACTTTTCTACCAGTGTTTCATCTTATATCTGGAGTGATGTGTTCTCAACTCTCAATGTGTGTGTGATATGTACTGATGTGATCTTCTTAAAGTTTAATTTCTTCATTATATGCCTGACCTCATGGCTGTGCACCTTCTACTGCATCAAACTTGTCTCCTTCCACCATCGGTTCATCATATTCCTAAAGTCAAGACTCACCACATTGTTTCCCTGGATAATAGGAGGAACCTTTGTGGTGTCCATTATTTTACTGATCATAGAGCTTGGTGTGATCTTTATGATGGTTCCCTTAGATAGCACTAATAGCACAAATTACTGCACACGAATCAATGATATGTATAAGAGCAATATTCAGGTTATTATAAAGCAATTGAACATCGTGATAGCTTTGCCGTTCCTCCTGATCCTAGTATCACTGGGCTCCACACTTACATCTCTCATTCTACACATCCGGAAGGTGCAGGGCTCATCCAACCTGCATAGTTCTCACCTGAGAGCTCACATCAATGCAGCCAAAACCATGTTCCTCCTCCTAGTACTACATGTAGCATTTTATTCAGCACAGCAGCTACTGATTTGGACCTTTCTGCCTCCACCTTTATTCTGGATATGTGTAATAATACTTTCCTTTTTCTTGACACTTCATGCACTTACTCTAATAATTAGAATGAAGAAAGTAAGAGTTAGATTCACTAAAAATCGTGTTTGGCAGTGGTTTGAAACTGCTGCACAGCCCAACAATTTTCTGAAGTTTTAATGCTCCAATCCACCATATTTGCTGTAGAGTTGTTTGAGGCTTGAATGTAAACATGACAGCGGTTTAATCTAAATTGTCAAAAAACGGTAGAAAGAAGAAAGGTTTTTTTTACTACCTGCTTCTCATAAACTATGTAGCTCATGCTGAAGTTTGAGCTAGCTTCTCATTCATAACATAAGAGGAGGCAACAATGACAAGAATTACTGTGGCCATCATTAGCTATTGATTATGGGCAATTTATAATTAACTTCAGGGACACATTTTATTTTTCATTATATTAAGGGGGTAATATGAAAAAATATATATTAATAGATAATAATATTTGATTGCTAATGGGGATGATAGTTATTTAGCAGGCAGTTTTCATCAAACCGCCATTTAGTGAATCTAGAGTCAATTGACTCTATAGAAAGCTTATCAATAAATATTAAACTGCTTAATTACAATGTAGGTATTATTGTTCAAACCATATATATTAAAATTTCAAATTGAAATTGATTAGCACTGTATTAACTGCTTAGTCCTGTGTAATGTTTAGAATAACTGCATTGGTATTGGGTTAATAGGGCTTACTGGGCCCAGTAGTGCAGCCACCCATGATCCCCTCCCTTGTTTTAATATATCCCAGCTTTTCTGTTGTCCAGAAACTGTAAGTGCACCAAGAAAAGTTGTTAATTTTGCAGCAATTCTCAAAGGATGGGCCTTTGAAGTACTTGTCAGCTGCCCATACTGGGTGAGGACAGGATACAAGCATGTCTGGGAAAGATCTAAGAGGGCACTGTCTCGCCACATGGCTGGAATTCCTTCATTATCAGATGAAAGTGCCCACAGAGAGGAGCGAGAGGGGTTTATAAAACACACAGCAGTTGTTAGAACCAATGTGAGTGTGTGATGACAGCAAACTCTTAGACTAGGGGGTTCACCCGCATCCAGCTTCAGAGGGCCAGACTTTCCTGGACCAGTGCCTGTGTCTGTAATACTGTGTACACTGGATATAAGTGGGGAGATGAGGATCCAGTCACCACCTTGCTGTGATAAGGCATCTGGAATATAGCAATGGAGGAAAATTCTGCATTTATCATTCTCAGAAAATGTACCTGCAAAAGAAAGTTGCACAAGGCCTCTAGATCAGGCTATACTCCCTCCCGTTAATAATACTGCAGTAGATAATGAAGCCTGGAGTGTGGTTCTATTGACCTGTTCAATAATAGACTCTGAGATGTTGTTGCCTTTTTATGTGACAGAGATAAATGTTATATGAGTAGATTGTATAAGTAAAAAATAAAAATAGACTTTGTTTCCTGCTGTACAGAACCTGTCTAGGTGTGAACCTTATTCTGAACAATAGCACAATTGTAATAATGGTGTGTACTGCCTGTAACATGGAGGCCGTACACTGAGGTGACCTGGAGCCCGCTCCCTCCTAACTTGTGCATGGGTGGAGCTATGCATCTCCACCCCTGAGCTGTAACATGTAAAGGGCAGTACATGAAAGCAGCAGCCTATGTCTATCCTCTTCTGCCACCTGAAATACATTGTTCAAATCCCACTCCTCATTACTTTTTATGCCCCACAGTGTTTGTACCTATCTCCCAGTAGAGTATACATTATATAATGTATTGTTTCTCTACCTTTGGACTCAGCTGCCTAAATGTTGTCTGTATACAATTTACCATTTAAAGATTTATTGTATCACATAAAACACATACATGTACTGTAAGCATGCTACTGAACATGAATACAGGTAATGGTAATCTGGAAAAAAAGGGCAAAACAAAGAAATCACAAAATTATTTACCCATATTGCTGCTAATGGATAAAAAATATATAATCAAGTTCACCAGTTAAGATTGTATCGGTCCTTCCCCCATGTTATTTAGCTACATAAAACCTATTGTATAATTTCCCATTTGACTATTTAATTTACTTTTCACCCATTACCACTTTCCGCAACTATCAACACATATAGTCATGGCCAAAAGTTTTGAGAATGGCACAAGTATTGGTTTTCATAAAGTTTCCTTGCAGCTAACCATGGTTAACAGAGGAAGAACAATGATTTCAAGCACCACCCTCTTTTTAAAGCTTCCAGTCTGTTATTCTAACTCAATCAGCAGGACAGAGTGATCTCCAGCTATGTCCTTGTCAACACTCTCAGCTGTGTTAACGAGAGAATCACTGACCTAATGTTAGCTGGTCCTTTTGTGGCAGGGCTGAAATGCAGTGGAAATGTTGTTTTTGGGATAAAATTCATTGTCATGGCAAAGAGGGACTTAATTGCAATTCTTCTGATCACTCTTCATTACATTCTGAAGTATATTCAAATTGCCATCATAAAAACTGAGGCAGCAGACTTTGTGAAAAATATTTGTGTTATTTTTAAAACTTTTGGCCATGACTGTACTGGTACAGTACATGTCAAAATAAATACTGTATGCTGTCTGCTTCTATAAATAAAAGTCATTATTAGAAATAACAATTGGCTACTATTAAATTTATTATGGCTACTACCAAATATTACAAATGGTAAAGATTTTTACATTAAAATCAAGGTTTTCTGTCCCACGGAATCTCGCTTCTCCCATGTAAGCTGCAAAATGTACAATATCTATATCTTGGTAGTGAGCTGTCTAAAGCAGTGGTCATTCACGATTTAACAATTCATTGAAACAGGAGAAGAAAAATGTATTAAATGAAACACATAGAATAACTGTATTTTGCTGAGCATTGCTAAATTATAGGTTGATCCAAATAACTGAACAAACCTTTTTTTCATCAACATAATCTATTGAATATAAGCATAAATACTTAACATTAAGGGCCGCAAATATTGTAGACTTCAATTTCGTGGTCCAAACGGAAACATAACATTTCAAATGCAACGATTTTGGGCTCCATTTATAATTTAGCATTAAATCCAGCTATAAGGTGCACTTTTCACCCTGGTAACTCTAAATCACAGTGTAGCAATAAAGCAGGTCGGTGTTTGTGTGCTTCATGCAACAACAGGTATTATTGTCTCTGCTCAAGCAATAGGCACAACTTGTGCCACAATGCAGTGTGTCCTGGAACACATTTGCACCCTGTAGTTGGATTTGCTTCCTACTCTGAATGAGGCCTTTTAAGCACATATTTTTGAATATACATTAAAGATACGCCAGTCATCATCAGCAACTCGATTAAATTAAATTAAAAAAATAAATAAAAATAAAATGGGAGTGGTGAGGGCACTAACCTCTACTGGTAACTTAGTATAAGTGTTTACAATAAAGTATTGCACTATTATGAATGAGTGGCAGTCGTCCTTATTTCTACACCTCTTGCTTCTGAAGCTGAAATTAATCTGTGAATGAGAAAATAATAGAAGGCGCCAGATAGAATTTACGAATTCCACTTATGACTGGAAAAAATGAAAGGAGAGTGGCCTCTTAGTAAAAGTGAAAGTGTTGAGAGCTTATCTGAGTATACTTGGACCTCCCAGTATTAGTTGTACAAAGATGGTGACATTAAATCAGTAGGAACTAATATAGGTTGTATCTTATCACAAACTAATAATTACCTTCAAACAAAAAAAGATAAATGTGCACTACAGTAGTGTACTACCATAAAACACAACTTAATAAAAAATTATATTACACATACATCAATAAAGTATGGATGTGGTATTTGGCAGTGAAATCCTTCATGTGATGTATCCACAATATCCTTCCTGCCTCATGGATCAGGGGAGTGGCAGGTTGAAGTGCACCAAAGAATGTTCACACACTGTTACACAAAGCAACTCTTAGAAACCCAGCACGTTTCGTCTAACAAGACTTCTTCTGGGACTAAAGTCCATCCTGTATGTGAGCCATATTGCTATGGGACCATCCTTATATAGTCCCTCAAAAGATCAGCATGTACATGTTATATTATTAGTACATTAGGATTTAGATTTATAATAAAGTCCATAATTGCTCAATACTTTTATAACAATAACCAACATTTTTGTATTCATAAACAATGCATAAAAAGAGGAGTGTAGCATCCCACATGCTTCTACATGAGTGTATGAGTGATCCAAATTGGAAACTAGTTTGCCCTAGTTTATTTTATATCATCTGTCAGACCAATGGCTTAAAAATATGCCTATTTTCTGCTGTATTTTTCCTGAACCACCTGAAGGTTAATAAATCCTTTAGTTTGGAGTTGAAAACCGCACAAAAAAAATGCTGCATAGTAAATTTACTCCATTGTTTTCTTTTGAATTCTGTGCTGTCAGTGTAATTATAGCATGTAGGCAACAGAAGCTGTGTAATGTAATATACAGTGCACTGTGCAGCCTCTTATAACTGCTCCCCAGCATTGTATCTGCAGATACTTTGTGCAGGGAACAGAATCTCGATAATAGATCTATCCTGTTAGACAAAATAATAAATAGTCAACACCTTGTGATTGCTGAACTTCCGGATATAAAATCCCTGTCCACCAATTTATTTCATTACAATAATCTCACTTCAAAAAATGAAATCTCCTTTTTACAGGGTGCCCCAACTTTTTACTTTACTAGAAACGTCTTCACTCTCTGCTCAACTCCTCCAGCCTGACTCAGCAAGGCACACATACCGAGCGCAACGTGTGTTTGTTTTAAAACGCACATAAATCGGATATGCTATACACATGTGGAATATAAATTTGCAAAAGAACGTACAGAAATAAAAAAATAATACATGTCACCTGTTAATTATATAGGCATTAATGAGAAAACATTTTTTCTCTATAAAATACATCTATTAGGATGTTCTTAATGTCTACTGGCCATAAAATACACTTTTACAGTAGCTCCTGATAACAAACACATTCTAGAGTATGTATAGGAGACTGTCATCACTACTGATCAGGACTTAGACTAGCCCTGTAGCTGCAGCAAGAAATACGGCAGAAAAACAAGTAACTCTGCGATGCGCAGAGCTTGATTCAGACATGGCTGTGTGCGCCAGAGTTTGGCACACCCTTACTGTAAATTGACTATGGTCCCCACCCCGTGCCCTCCACGAAAACATAGGCTGTAGTAAGTGTCCTACGTTTACTGGCGCGTGGTCCTGTTCTGGGCATGTGCGGAGTGATTTTGCTCTTGATACACTCAAAATCGACAGATAAATGCCTTGATGGATCAGACCAATCACCACAATCTAGTCATTTAGAGTTTCATAAATAACTTCCTATCTGTACAGCCATCATACAACCTTACCAACATCCCCAGAAGTTATCTGCCCACTCAGCCCATGTCCAAAAAGATCAGATACTGCCTAATATAGCCATCTCTTTGTGTGTGACCAAATTGGACACTGAGGTCCTAAGTAATTATGGAGAGCAAAGCATAAAAAAGGAGTAACCTTTCACCTGGGCAAAACCATGTTGTATTGGAGGGGGATGTAAATTTAAAATGTGGGGACAGGTTTATATTTGGGATAGGGCAGGTCCTAGATCAACTTCAAATATCAGTGCAGAATTAAAGCTATCGAGTTTTTGTGTCTTACAAAAATAAACAGCCAGTATTTAACTTATGTTCAAACTAATTTCCACCCCTTGCATGGTAACATGGTTTATCCAGGAGCAAACTTACTCCATTTGTCTGCTTTGCTCTCCTTAATGGCTCAGACCCTGGTACATTTGCTGTCCTCTCAGTATTTTGGATACCTATGATTTACACATCTTTGTTCTAATCTCCTTTTCAGACTATCAAACTATCACTAGTAAAATCACATAGCTTTGTCTCTTTTACAATGTAACAGAAACCACCGGGATTGATGTCACCACAGGGGATTTGCATCCTAAGTGCTAAGGTTTGTTTAGTTTAGAGAACACAAATAGACTATTCACTGACTCTTCCTCTATGTTTTGCATAATAGAAACATGAAAGCATTGAGGCTGCAATCTACACAGTACTTAGAATGTGCTTTATATTGATGTCTATTCAATAACTCAGGAAGATTTATTGCTGGTGGTTTGGGTGAGAGGATTCAGTAAAGCACTTCACATCTGTAATCCACAGTGCTGACCATGGTGCTGATCGTCTGTTATAAATCACTGAAGTGAAGATTTATTATTCCACAACAGTGTTTATAAGGTTGTAATGTGTCCCATAGATCACATAAGTTATCCAAAACTCCTAAATTAAATCTGGTAGACAATGACCAGAAATAGATTAACATATCCCATTCAATTAGGTGCCCCTTAGCTTATATCTACAGCATATTGATTACAATGTGTTTTCCATTTATTTTGCATGTAGTTTGTGTATACATAATTTACTTGTTCGTCTGTATGTATACCCATCTAACTAAACTATGAAACAATAAAAGTCCCATACATTTTTGCAACATGCAACACATACACAAGTACATTAAACATAATATACAAAATTAGTGTGTTTACTTGACAACTTTGTTTTAATCATATCTAATAATTAAAACATTTTAATTGCATAAAAGTATATATTAAAGATGAAAGTATCCATGACATTTGGATGTAAAAAATGTTTGATTAAACACTGTTGGCCTCAATTAAAATTGTACTTATTTTGCTTTTGTATATTTAAGTCACACAATAGCGTAGAAATGCAACTTGACAGTGTTAGTTGTAAAAACACAAGTTGTATTACCCTTTTTGTACACAAAATAATATAATAAAATGTTATATGCTCAGGAGAGAATAATGTATTGATAGTGTTATTGATAAATGTAAAAGCATTTTCAATATAAAATGTAATGAAATTCAAACACCCCCATATCTGTCATGGCTACATATTTCTGTTGGCATCATCGCTATCATTACACCAGGTCTCCATTACCCACAAAAGATATGTGAATCTAGGGAAGTGTCCAAGTCTTGTGAAAACACCTCAAACCCTTGCTTAGCAGTTTATTAAATATAATAACGATTAAGGGAGTTTCAGTTAGCCCCAATCAGCCATGTACAATCACTGATCAAGAGAAGAAAGAAGAAAAGAAGATTATATTTTATAATTAATAAATTTGTGAACCAGCGTTTTGGGGTATCTTTTATTCTATTCAAATTTATTTTAATATTGTGTGTGCTTTATTTAATTTTACTTTTTTTGGTATAGAGTGCAGTAATAACTTCAGCCCTCACAGCCCAGGAGGATGTAAAGAACTGGGCTGGAAGCTTCTGGGAGGGACGGCAATCTTTTTTGCTGCCTCTCCCCAGTGCGCAGCAGGCCTGCGTTGACCAGCCTGGGAATAGTTTTCACTAAAAAACCACCCTGGCTGTTTAGAACTGTTTAATGATTTGGGGATGGGCATATGTGTAAGGGAAGTGCTTTGTGTCATACACCTCTATTGCATCATTGCTGTCTAAACAAGACTGAGCAGACAGACAGTGGCCGTTACCCTTCCTACAATATGTGTTTCACAGTAATTGTAATTGAATTCCAAGGAATAATATACATATTGTAAGGGGTAGTGTAGTGAGAGAGTCTGAGAAACTTCTTCACATCTGATGATTTCTCACACTCAGTGCTTGTTTGAACAAACAGAACCCCATTCTGTTTGTTATACAAGTCTATATGTCTGTATGTTCTCCATCATGAGTTCTTGATACACAGTACATGGTATAACGGTGTGTACTGATCAAGATGATATAGAAAGATCAGCATTCCTTGAGAGAGAGAATAGCAACAAAAAGGAGAGAAATCAAGACCACTAGATATATCCATACCTGGCTGCCACAGAGTGTTATTGATTTCAGTATCTATCAGGCATATGGAAGGACTCGGATCTGCATAAACGCACCCATCAGATGCCCATAGTTAGTACAGTACTGTACAGTATATACTATTCTTCTGAGAATCAGACAGTCTATTTTGTGGTTTACACCATGTGCCATTTTAGTTGACTTTCTTTGCACAATTCAGCACATTCAGTAGCTATAATATATATATATACATAAAGCAGATGGATCTGGTATTCTAGAGTGCACAGAAGGAGGTGATATGAGGAGAGAAGGGATGAGAATGAGGTTGCAGGGATTTGGGAACAGAGTTGGTGGGATTTTATGGTGGAGGGAGGAATTTAGGTGATAAATGAGATGGAGCTAGGTCCATTTTAATGGCTTATGTCTACAAAAGAGTAGAAGTGTGAGCAAGAGAATGAAGGCAGGAGACATATCCCTGGGGATGGGGGGAGGTAAGGACTGAGGTCTAGTTTTTAAAGTGTGATGTGGTCCATCAATTAAAAGGTGTTCTTGAGAAGCATTTCTCAAAAGGTGTTGATATAAAAGACTAGGAAATGCTCTAGATGAGCAGAATCAATGACTTGTGGAATGTCCTTAATACTGCAGTTATTCCATTGGGCTCTGTTTTCTCTGTCATCCTGTTTATCCTTTACTTGTTGGGGATTGTGGGGGAATGATGTGAGGGTATTCTCTATTTTATGCTAATATTGTATGACTTCATCCAGCTTTGAGTCTACCTTGTCTGAGCTGGCTCCAGTTTCCACAATCTCAGTCTTAGTACCAGAAACTGCCTTTTGAATTTTAGAATAGAAGGTATTTTTAAGCAATTTCATTTAAGCATTGGTAGTTTTTATGAATAGATCTATAAGTTTTTCTTCACTAAAATATGATTCCATTTTTGTTTGGGGGCGATCCAATAATTTAGAGTCCATAAGGTGCATTGTATGAGGAAACCTGGTCAGCTTCAGAAGATCTGTGGATTTCTTCCCTTTTGGCATTATCAAACAATGTTATTGAATAAACACAGTTGGATAATGTTAATATTTGTGACATTTTTAGAGTAGTGGTGACCTTTTTATGTATTCATGAGAATATTGCCCAGACAAAATGTTGGATTCATTTATGAAAGGAACATAGTGTTACAAAATGTCCATGACTACTTGTCAATAGATGCATCAGTATTGGTGCAGGCATGTAAAGAATCACATCCAGTCTCAGTATTGTAGTTTCAGATAATTTGGGCTCTCTTGTTAGAAAATAAGACATGTGGTCAGATATAAGATTGTAGGAAGACTCAACTTGGTCTGAAACTTTGAGGTTCTAGCATTTCTGTTTTGGAACACTTGAAATACGAGGGTGAAGTTAATGCAATTCACAAAATGAGGTTAGTAGGTTTGTGGAAAAGATAATATGTGACTGGAATTTCTATGGACCCCTCACTGGGTAATTATATTGAGCTCCCAATACCAAAGCAAACACCATTGAGGTGGCATGTGTTCCTCAGGTGTTAATATAATGTAAATCAGGTCAGATCTCTCTAATCATTAGGACACCCAATGCCCAACTCAGAATGGTTTTAAGAAGTAATTGCTGCCTGTGACAAGAGAAAGCCTTACACCTTTTAGTTGGGGTATATAAATGAAACTGAAGAATTTCCAAAACTGGTAAAAGATTTACTAAGTACTTCAATTCAATGATAATGAAAAAAACACATTGAGATTTTTCTGAAACATTTCAGCTCTGTGCTACATTCTTGCTAAACTGTAGTAAAAAATTTTAATCCATGAAAGAAAATCTGCTGTATTGTCTCCACATATCCGATGCATAGATCCAGTTTCTTGGTAAGTTGTTGAAATTTTTGTCTATGTCTAAAGATGGGTGAAAAATTTAGCACATTTCAAAATGTATTGGATTTTGTTTCTTTTGTTAAATGTGTTCTCAAATTGATTTGCAAGCTTATTTATTGTACGTTGTTTAGTAAATTGCTTGTAGTTCAGAATGTAAAAGATGTAATAAAAAAAGGAGAATCATGAAACAAGTAAATATAATAGACCTAGCATCCGGCAAAAGGTTTCCATTATATGTAGGTAGAAAAACAGGAAAACATTTATCAAGCTGCGGGTTTGAAAAAGTGGAGATGTTGCCTATAGCAACCAATCAGATTCTAGCTGTCATTTTGTAGAATGTACTAAATAAATGATAACTAGGGGCCTGATTCATTAAGGATCTTAAATGAAGAGGATCCTTATTTCAGTCTCCTGGATAAAACCATGTTACAATGCAAGAGTTGCAAATTAGTATTCTGTTTTGCACATAAGTTAAAAACTGACTGTTTTTTTCATGTAACACACAAATATCAACTTTAAATTTCAGTGTACAAATAAGCTATCAAGTATTTGTGTGCTACATGGAAAAAACAGTCAGTTTTTAACTTATGTGCAAAATAGAATACTAATTTGCAACTCTTGCATTGTAACATGGTTTTATCCAGGAGACTGAAATAAGGATCCTCTTCATTTAAGATCCTTAATGAATCAGGCCCTATAATATGATTAGTTGCAATAGACAAAATCTCCACTTTTTCAAATCCGCAGCTTGATAAATTTACCCCCTGGAATAAAAAAAAATAGGTTATTATTGTGTGAAAATATCACCTTCTAGCTCTCCATTTGTTTGGACAGAGAGCAGGATTATAAAGGTGGACCACTTTTCCTGACAGAAATATGATCACAAACAAAGTAGCCTCACATGAAGGTAAATTCGATACTGAAGTGATTTGCATTACTACTGAAGTCTCTGCCAAACATCATATATGAACAACTTTCATCTGGAGATCAATAAAAGAACATCCTGTCCAACAATATGATATCAGCATTATGGATGTTTGTTTTAGTCATTGTCTGTGTTACATTGATATCTGGGATCATCTTAAACTCGTCTATTATCATCATATATTTCAGAAGCTGGAGACAGAATCTCAGTGCTGGTGAGAGTGATAAGATTGTACTTACCATGGCTGCAACCAATGTTCTCCTCCAGTGCGTAATAACATTTGGTGGCATATTATATTATGCAGAATTATTCACACTGGTCTCCAAATATGTTTCCTTACCTTATCTAGTTAGTTTTCTATTATTAATTGACGTTTGTTTCTGGAATACATCCTGGCTTTCTATCTCTTACTGCCTAAAACTGGTCAATGTTTCACATCGATTGATACTTTGGTTAAAGTCAATGTTCCCATCTGCTGTTACTTCGCTACTCGTTGGATCCACATTGGTATCATTTGTCGTTAATGTCCCATTTATATGGACAGCAATTGTAGATGTTCCTCCAAATGGGACTGGAAACTACCTTGTTACTGACTATGGGTATTACAGGTATTTTTCCTACATCATTCTAAAGATCATGTTGGGATCTTGTCTGCCATTATTTGCAACGTTGATCTGCATTGTGATTAGTGTGACTTCCCTCCTGAAACATGTCTGGAGGATCCTGAAGAACACATCTCAAATTAAATATTCCCAACTTGAGGTCCATGTCAGGGCAGCCAGGACAATGATTCTACTGGTGTTCCTGGACTTGGTCTTCTGCATGGTAATTGTTGAATTATTAATACTCTCTTACAATGCAGGGCTTGTTCTGGGAACACTAAATTGGATATTTTTTATGCTGTATCCTTCCCTACAATCCATCATTCTAATTACTGGCAACCACAAGTTGAAGAGACACCTGTTTGGCTATTTTAATTACTTACATATATGTAGAAATTAATATAATGATTAATGACTGCATTTTGTATTTCAGTAAGAATATATGTAGATTGAGATACTCTAGAAGGTATGCAAACAATAAATACGTTCTTTATTCAATAATGGCTGAAAACAACTTATATGGTGTATGTTTACCATCATCAGTCCACTAATAGCCATTCAGATATAAATATATATCAGGGCATGAGTCGGGTATTTTTTTTTATTATGAATATATTTTTCAATGTTTCTTCCCTATTACTGCTGGTTTTTTTGAATGCTTTTTGAACATTGTTTGCTTACAAATACCTGTTTGGACCGTGCACAGTATATTGGATACATGTGAGTACTGTGTGCATCCTCTTAATAGATTTATATATAATATGTGTGTTTATGTGAGTGTGTGTGGTAGAGAACATAATATGAAACAGCACATACTAATAACATTATATTAAAAAAAATATATATAGCCCTCCCTATCTTGTGACTATGGTTTTGATTCTTTTGGCAAACATGGCTGGAATTTATGTTTGATAACTTTAATGGAATTATTTAATAATTAATTAATACAAATTTTTTTATTAGTGCTTTTTGTATAAATATAACAGTTTCTTAGTTGCCAATTGATTTTAGCAACAATGTTATTATAGGTGATCTGATTTATTTCTAGAAAAAAATAAGGTACAACCATATGAACAATAACCACCTTCTACTAACTACACAAGATGCATCAGACAGGGCTGCATATAAAATATTTGTATAATATGGAAAAGGAGTTATACAAATAAAGCATTAGAAAGATTCTAAAAATATTCCAGTAAGGTACTGAGTATCTGCTATTATTTTGTAAGTATATTGTCAAAGTTTTTCTTTTTACAACTATTGGATGATAAGAACGTTATTTACTGTATTTTTATTTATAGATTTATGGTGATTATGGTGATTTACATATATTTATTACATTGAATTGGCAGAATTAGTATTTACTCCATGTACTGTACAAGCAGATTGAGGAGGCCAAAGCCACAAGCAGAAGAGATAAAACAGTTATACAAAATACAAAACAAACAAACAGCCAAAGGCGCTCAGTGACAGTAAGTGATATATTTAAACATAAATAAAACTCAATTCCCTTTTATAGTACGTGGCTTCCTTTTATCTGTGATACCTGTATAAAACCTAAGATTAAAAACAAAAAGAAAAGGAAGCGCCACACATAGTGTAATTCTTCTTTTCAGCCATCTCAAGGGATTCCTTCACACTTATTGTTCTAAAAAACAGAGGAAGGTGCGATACTTGCTTTCATAAACCAAGTATTTATTTTTTGTTGCCTCGCTCACTGTAGGAAAATCTGAGCAGCTGCGTGGTAGAACATTGGTAATCAGCCCGAAGAAGCAAATGGGCTCATCCTTAACTGCCATTCTGCTCCATTCCAGGATTCAGAAACAGCCAAGTGGACAATTATAAATCTGTCTCTCCCTTCAAGGTTCTGTAGCTTCCACTGTGAGCTCGGTGGAGTCCTCACCAGACAGGTTCGGTGGAATAAGCTGCTAACCTGGGAGACCAAGAAGGTATGAAATCCCTGACTCTTAGAAATGGCTATATTCTGATTTATCATCCTTGATTATTATATCAGCACCTAATGCTGGATATTGTTCATTCGTCTATGCTGAAGAGAAACTGTATTAATGCTCTTCTGCTGCAGTGGAGCCATCTTTGTTTCAGTTGATGCTTACTGATGAGGAAGTAAACCTGAGATTATTGTGAAAAGCCTCCCTGCTTCAGCAGGTATGTAATATTGTGTTACATGAGTATGTATACGTTGCCTGGATTTTTGTCTTTTGTTATGCTATATATACTGAATAATATGTGAATAATGGTCACTGTTTATGTACTATGTATTGCTAAATAAACATTACATACACACTATGATTCCCCTCACGCATATAGACAAATGGCCACATAACAGCCTTGCATAAACAAGGAATATGAAACAGCCGTAGAGTGAGATAAGAGTCTGATGCATTAATAAAATTGTGGGTTTTTAATAAACATTTGAAGATTTTGAAGGGGTCACTGAATAGCTTCACATTGTGCAGGAGTCACTAGAAGACCCTCTGCAAAGCAGGGCCGTAACTAGGGCTGAGCGACAGGGGCGACTGCCCAGGGCGCAACGCTGAAGAGCGGCGCAATTTAGGAATATTTTAGATTAATTTGGTTAAATTTGAGGGCTAGGGGTCGGCATTTGTCTTTCTCGCCCGGGCGCTAGAATTCTAAGTTACGGCTCTGCAAATGGTTTGATGAGTTCAGTGTGGAAGAACTTGACTGGCCCATACAGAGTCCTGACCTCAACCCCATTGAACACCTTTAGGATAAACTGGAACAGAGATTGCGAGCCAGGTCTTCTCGTCCAACATCAGCGCCTCACCTCATAAATGCTATACAGATTGAATGGGCACAAATTCTCACAGAAACACTCCAACATCTTGTGGAAAGCCTTCCAAAAAGAGTGGAAGCTGTAATCACGGTAAAAAGGGGACCAACTCCATATTAGAGTATATGTATTTGAATACAATGTCATTACAGTCCCTTTTGGTGTAATGGTCAAGTGTCCAAATACTTTTCTCCATATAGTGTACTTTGGTTTAGGGCCAAATCATGTAGCAGACAGCACCACAACTCCATATCAGTCATCTTACCTGTGACATAGAGAAGCACATCACCAGATGAATGTGGACTTCGAAAGGCCAAAGGTACGTTTTATATGTGTTGTGTGTCACTCATTATATCTGTGTTAGGCAGGAGATGGTGGATACACCAGAGGTATCATAAACCAGGATTGACACCCATATCTTGAGTCACCTATAATGTCACATAAATACATTTAGATGATGTAAATATCACATAAAAACACCAAACACCAAAAATCCCACCTGGCCTGCATAGCCTAAGAGGAGCCTGGTGCTGGGAATGTTCCATTCTTCCTCTCTGTGCTGACTCCAAAACCAGTTGTTGCTCCAAAACCCCCAACAAGATTTTTCTTAACAACTTGGCGAACATTATTATTATTATTATTAATTTTTATTTATAGCGCGCCACAAAGTATCCGTAGCGCCGTACAAGGACAAACAATGGCACAGTACAAGGTGAAACAGCACAGTACAAGTAACAGTAAGCACTATAAATCTGGGGGCTCAGGCACAGCAAGAAAGAGAGGGAGGGAGGGGAAAAGTGAGTACAGGCAGGTAACTATGGCCCAAGAGGGTGGGCACGGATGACAGGTTGAGAGTCACTGAGGGGAGCGGAGAGAAGCGAGAGGAGACAGAGGGCAGAGGGACTGAGAGGAGGTGAGCTGAGTAGCTGGAGAGCGCAGTTAAAAGTGATGGAAACAGAAGGTAGGAGAGCCCTGCTCAAAGAAGCGAACAATCTAAAGGGAGGGGAAGACAGACAGACACATGGATGAGACGGAGTGACGGGAGGAAGGGGGAGAAGGGAAGAAGGGATGAGAAAGAGAGGTAGCCGACCGGTTGGAGTTTAGGCATGAGACTGGAAGGCTTTAAGGAAAAGGGGGGGTTTTAATGTTCGTTTGAAAGAGGACAGATTAGGGGAAGTTCTGATGGAGCGGGGGAGCTTGTTCCAATGGAGGGGAGCGGCGCGGGAGAAGTCTTGGATACGTGCGTGAGAGGAGGTAATCAGAGGGGAAGAGAGGCGACGATCGTTGGACGATCGCAGTGAGCGGGAGGGAGTGTGAATAGAGATAAGGTTAGAGATGTAGGGAGCAGTGGAGTTGGCGAGGGCCTTGTAAGTCAGAGTGAGGAGCTTGAAAAGGATTCTGTAGGGGAAGGGGAGCCAGTGAAGGGCTTGGTAGAGTGGGGATACAGAGGTGGAACGGCGAGAGAGGAAAATAAGCCTAGCAGCGGCGTTAAGTACAGATCTAAGGGGAGCGAGATGAGAGAGGGGGAGGCCAATAAGGAGAAGGTTGCAGTATTCCAAGCGGGAGATAATCAGAGAGTGGACGAGAGATTTGGTGGCATCCTGGGAGAGGAAGGGCCGAATGTGGGCAATGTTGCGAAGCTGGAAACAGCAGGATTTGGCGAGAGAGTGAATGTGAGGGGCAAAGGAGAGAGAGGAGTCGAGGATGACACCTAGGCAGCAGAGTTGGGGAACAGGGGAGATAGATGAGTTGTCAACAGTGATGGAGAGGTCAGAGGGGAAGGAGGTACGAGAGGGAGGAAAGACAATGAGTTCAGTTTTAGCAAGATTGAGTTTAAGAAATCTAGAGGACATCCAGGAGGAGATGGCAGAGAGGCATATCTGGTTCTATGGAAAAGGGAGTTGCTATAGGTGAAGCTCTCCTCAATAACAGGTTCTGATAACTCAACTTGTAGAGTGATTCGTGATATAGTGAGAAGTTTTTCCCATTCCAGCTTTGAGATAAATCTTACTTTTCAAAAACAAATCACAGAAAATAAGTATCTCTAGGTGCTCAACACAGTGTAAAGCTTCCTTGACAGAAACTTAAGAACCAATAATTAAATATAAAAAAACAAGCAAAAACAGGGGCCTAGTAATGGCGCTAAACACCCTACAGGCAATTAGTGGATCAGCCATCTACACTCAATTACATAAATATACAAGGTTCAAAAATGATGTTTCAAACTTATACAATGTATTGTCCAGATATATGGTGATGAACATGAATATGTTTCACAGCAAGCTTTACTCTAAGTGATCCATAGATGTGTGAAATTTCATAAAAAATAAAAAACAATTATACAAAGTGTAGTTCTGTGATAAAATAAATAATCACATATAGGTGGGGTTTTGATGGAGCTTTGAAATGATTTTAGGTTGGCGGAGAGCCTGGTGTAGTGAGGTAAACAGTTTCAGAGGTGGGAAGCACTATGGGAGGAGTCTTTGGAGATGGGAGTGATAAAGTTATGAGAGGGGGCAGAGGCATAGGTCTGAGGTGGAGCAGAGTGAATGAGCTGAGCTGTACTTGTCACAAGATCAGAGATGTACAGAGGGGAAATGTTAATAAAATTTTTTGAAGTGAGCAGCTTGGATTGAATTTTTGAGTTGAAGAATAAATAGGGTTGGGGCATAATGTGAAAGGTACAGACAGGAGATAGTAGGATGCCTACTCCACCACCATGACAATCAGCAGGACAAGGAGCGTGGGTGAAGGAACGACCACCAAAGGAGAGTGTAGCATGGGAATCAAGTGTCAGAGGGAAAGATACTAGTTTATGTAAGAGCTACAAAACTAAAGGAATGAAACAGGAAAAGGTCATGTATGGAGGTCAGATTAATGCAGATGGATCTGTGATTCTAGAGGGCACAGAAGAAGGTAATATGAGAAGAGAAGGGATGAGAATGAGTGAGGATGGATTTGGGTTCAGAGTTGGTGTGAATTTTATGGTGGATTGAGGAATATGAGATGATATTTGAGATGGAGCAGGCACATTTTTAGGGCTGATGTCATCAACAACCAGAAGAGTAGAAGTGTGAGCAAGAGCATGAGGGCAGGAGACATATTCATGTGGGGGGTGGGGGGAAGTACTGAGATCTATGTTTTAAAGAGTGATGTGCTCCACCAATTAACAGGTGTTCTGGAGAAGCATCTGGCAAAAGTTGTTGAATTAATAGACTGGGAAATGCTCTAGTTGAGTAAAATCAATGAATTCTGGAATGTTCTTAATACTGAAGTTATTCCATTGGGCTCTAGTCTCTCTGTCTTCCTGTTTATACTTTACTTGTTGGGGATCCTGGTGGAAGGATGTGAGGGTACTCTCTATTTTGTGTTAATATTGTATGACTTTATCCAGCTTTGAGTCTACCTTGTCTGAGCTGGCTCCAGTTTCCCCAATCTTAGTCTTAATACCAGAAACTGCCTTTTGAAATTCAGAATAAAAGGAATTTTTAAGCAATTTCAATTAAGTAATGGCAGTTTTCATGGTTTTTTCTTCACCAAAATCAGGGTTCAGTTTTGTTTGGGAGTGATCCAATAAGTTAGAGCCCATAAGGTGTATTTAATGAGGAAACTTGGTCAGCTTCAGAAAAACTGTGGATTTCTTCACTTTTGGCATTATCAAACAATGTTATTAAATAAATACAGTTGGAAAATGTTAATGTTTGTTTAATGTTGATAGTAGAGTGGACCTTTTTATTTATTCATGAGACTGTTTCCCAGAAAAAATGTTGGTTTCATTTATGAAAGGAACATAGTGTCACAAAATGTCCATGACAACTTGTCAATAGACGCATCAGTATTGGTGCAGGCATGTAATGAATCAGATCCAGTCTCAGTATTGTTTTTTGAGCTCATTTGGTCTCTTTTGTTAGAAAATAAGACATGTGGTCAGTTATAAGATTGTAGGAAGACTCAACTTGGTCTGAAACTTTGAGGTTCCAGCAATTCTATTTTGGAACACTTGAAATATGAGGGTGAACTTAATGGAATACACAATATGAGGTCAGTAGGTTTGTGGAAAAGATAATTTGTGACTGAAATGTCTATGGACCCTCACTAGGAATTCATATTGAGCTCCCAATACCTAAGGAAACACCACTGAGGTGGCATGTGTTCCTCAGGTCTTAATATAATGTAAATAAGGTCAGATTTCTCTAATCATTAGGACACTTAATGCCCAACTCAGAATGGTTGTAAGAAGTAATTGCTGCCACTGACAAGAGAAAGCCTTACACCTTTTAAAGGGGGAATATAAACGAAATTGCAGAATTTCCTAAACTGGTCAAAGATTTACTAAGTACTTCATTCAATGATAATGAATAAAACAAAATGAGATTTTCCTGAAACACTTCAGCTCTGTGCTACTTTCTTGATAAACTGTAGTAAATGTTTTAATTCATGAAAGAAAATCGGCTGTATTGTATCCACATATCTGATGCCTAGATCTAGTTTCTCGGTTAGTTGTTGCAATTTTTGTCTATGTCTGAAGATGGGTGAAACATTTAGCACATTTCAAAATGTATTAGATTTTGTTTCCTATGTTAATTGTGTTCTGAAAATGATTTTCCAGCTTGTTTATGGAACGTTGTTTAGTAAATTGCTTGTAGTTCAGAATGTAAAATATGGAATAAAAAAGGTGAATCATGAAACCAGTAAATAAAATAGACCTATTGGGCCAATATTATGAACTCTTTGGTAAACCAAGAGATTCCATATTATGTAGGTAGAACCTTCACAAAGTAAAAAATGTATGACGAGGGAATAAATTTATCAAGCTGCATTTTTGAAAAAGTGGAGATGTTGCCTATAGCAACCAATCAGATTCTAGCTGTTATTTTTTAGAATGCACTAAATAAATGAGAGCTAAAATCTGATTGGTTGCTATAGACAACATTTCAACTTTTTCAAACCCGCAGCTTGATAAAATTACCCCCTGGAATAAAAAAAAAAGGTTATTATTGTGTGAAAATATTGCCTTCTAGCACTGCATTTGTTTGGACAGAGAAGCAGGATTATAAAGGTGGACCAGTTTTCCTGACAGAAATATGATCACAAACAAAGTAGCCTCCCATAGAGGTAAATTCGATACTGAAGTGATTTGCATTACTACTGCAGTCTCTGCCAAACATCATATATGAACAACTTTCATCTGGAGATCAATAAGAGAACATCCTGTCCAACAATATGATATCAGTATTATGGATGTTTGTTTTAGTCATTATCTGTGTTACATTGATATCTGGGATCATCTTAAACTCATCCATTATCATCATATATTTCAATAACTGGAGACAGAATCTCAGTGCTGGTGAGAGTGATAAAATTGTACTTACCATGGCTGCAACCAATGTTCTCCTCCAGTGCGTAATAACATTTGGTGGAATAGCATATTATACAGAATTATTCATACTGGTTCCCAAAGTTATGAACTTACCTTATCTAGTTAGCTTTCTATTATTAATTGACGTTTGTTTCTGGAATACATCCTGGCTTTCTATCTCTTACTGCCTAAAACTGGTCAATGTTTCTCATCGATTGATACTTTGGCTAAAGTCAATTTTCCCATCTGCTGTTACTTCGCTACTCGTTGGATCCACATTGGTATCATTTGTTGTTAATGTCCCATTTCTATGGACAGCAATTGTAGATGTTCCTCCAAATGGGACTGGAAACTACCTTATTATTGACTATGGGTATTACAGGTATTTTCCCTACCTCGTTCTTAAGATCATGCTGGGGTCTTGTCTGCCATTTTTTGCAACGTTGATCTGCATTATGCTCAGTGTGACTTCCCTCCTGAAACATGTCTGGAGGATCCTGAAGAACACATCTCAGATTAAATATTCCCAACTTGAGGTCCATGTCCGGGCAGCCAGGACAATGATTCTACTGGTGTTCCTGGACTTGGTCTTCTGCATGGTAATTGTTGGAATATTACTACTCTCTGCAAATATATTACTTGTTCTGGGAACACTCAATTGGATATTTATCTTGTTGTATCCTTCCCTACAATCCATCATTTTAATTACTGGCAACCCCAAGTTGAAGAGACATCTGTTTGGCTATTTTCATTACTAACATATATGTAGAAATTAATATAATGATTAATGACTGCATTTTGTATTTCAGTAGGGATAGATGTAGATTGAGATATTCTATAAGGTATGTAAACAATAAATACTTTCTTTATTCAATAATGGCTGAAAACAACCTATATGGTGTATGTTTACCATCATCAGTCCACTAATAGCCGTATAGATATAAATATATATCAGGGCATGAGTCTGGTAATTGTTTTTATAATGAATATCATTTTCAATGTTTCTTACCTATTACTGCTGGTCTGTTTGAATGCTTTTTGAACATTGTTTGCTTACAAATACCTGTTTGGATTGTGCACAGTATATTGGATACATGTTAGTACTGTGTGCATCCTCTTAATAGATTTATATATAATATGTGTGTCTGTGTGGTACAGAACATTATATCAAACAGAACATACTAAGCACATTATATTAAAATAAAAATATATAGTTCTCCCTATTTTGTGACTATGGTTTGGATTCTATTTGCAAACATGGTTGGAATTTACGTTTAATAATTTTAATGGAACTATTTAATAAAATACTAATACTATTTTTTAATAAGTGCATATTTGTATAAAAATAAAGATTTTAGCAACAATGTTATGATAGGTGATCTGATTTATTTCTAGAAAAAAATAAGGTACAACCATATGAACAATAACCACCTTCTACTAACTACAGAAGATGCATCAGACAGTGCTGCATATAAAATATTTGTACAATATGGAAAAGAAAAAAAGCATTAGAAATATTCTAAAAATATTCCAGTATGGTTCTGAGTATCTACTATTATTTTGTAAGTATATTGTCAAAGTTTTTCTTTTTACAACTATTGGATGATAAGAACGTTATTTACTGTATTTTTATTTATAGATTTATGGTGATTATGGTGATTTACATATATTTATTACATTGAATTGGCAGAATTAGTATTTACTCCATGTACTGTACAAGCAGATTGAGGAGGCCAAAGCCACAAGCAGAAGAGATAAAACAGTTATACAACATACAAAACTAAAAATAAGCCAGAGGCGCTCAGTGACAGTAAGTGATATATTTAAACATAAATAAAACTCAATTCCCTTTTATAGTAGATGGCTTCCTTTTTTCTATTATACCTTTTTGCAAGTATAAAACCTATGTTTAAAAAGAAAAAGAAAAGTAAGCACCACATATAGCGTAATTCTTCTTTACAGCCATCTCAAGGGATATCTACACACTTATTGTGCTAAAAACATAGGAAGGTGCGATACTTTGTTTCATAAACCAAGTAGGTAACTTTTGTTGCCTCGTTCACTGTAGGGAAATCTGAGCAGCTGCATGGTAGAACATTGGTAATCAGCCCGAAGAAGCAAAGGGGCTCATCCTTCATTGCCATGCTGCTCCATTCCAGGATTCAGAAACAGCCAAGTGGACAATTATAAGTCCGTCTATCCCTCCAAGGTTCTGTAGCTTCCACTGTGAGCTTGGTGGAGTCCTCACCAGACAGGTTCGGAGTAATAAACTGCTAACCTGGGAGACCAAGAAGGTATGAAATCCCTGACTCCTCTAAATGGCTATATTCTGAATTATCATCCTTGTTTATGATACCATCATCTAGAGCTGGATATTGTTCATTCGTCTATGCTGAAGAGAAACTGTATTAATGTTCTTCTGCTGCAGTGGAGCCATCTTTGTTTCAGTTGATGCTTACTGATGAGGAAGTAAACCTGAGATTATTGTGAAAAGCCTCCCTGCTTCAGCAGGTATGTAATATTGTGTTACATGACTATGTATACGTTGCCTGGATTTTTGTCTTTTGTTATGCTGTATATACTGAATATTATGTGAATAGTGGTCACTGTTTATGTGCTATGTATTGCTAAATAAACATTACATACACACTAGGATTCCCCTCACGCAGATAGGCAAATGGCCACATAACAGAACTGCACAACCAAAGAATATGAAACAGCCGTAGAGTGAGATAAGAGTCAGATGCCTTAATAGAATTGTGAGTTTTTATAAACATTTGAAGATTTTATAGGGGGTCATGAAAAGCTCTGTACTGTGTTGGTGTCACTAGAAGACACTCTGCAAACACATGGTTTGATGAGTTTGGTGTGGAAGAACTTGATTGGCCCATAAAGAGTCCTGACCTCAACCCCATTGAACACCTTTGGGATGAACTGGAAAAGAGATTGTAAGCCAGGTCTTCTCGTCCAACATCAGTGCCTGACCTCATAAATGCTCTACAGAATGAATGGGTACAAATTCCCACAGAAACATTCCAACATCTTGTGGAAACCCTTCCAAGAAGAGTGGAAGCTATTATCACTGTAAAAGGGGGACCAACTCCATATTAAAGTATATGTATTTGCGTTCAATGTCATTACAGTCCCTGTTTGTGTAATGGTCAAGTGTCCGAATACTATTCTCCGTATAGTGTACACTGGTTTAGTGCCAAATCATGCAGCAGACAGCACCACAACACCATATCAGCCTGTGCCTGTGACATAAAGAAGCACGCCACCAGATGAATGTGGACTTTGAAGGGCCAAAGGTACATTCTATCTGTGCTGTGTGCCACTCATTATATCTGTGTTGGGCAGAAGATGGTGGATTCACCAGAGGTATCAAAAACCAGGATTGACACCAATATCCTGAATCACCTTGAATGAAACATAAATACATTTAGATGATGAAAATATCACATAAAAACACCATAAAAACCCCACCTGGCCTGTATAGCCTAAGAGGAGCCTGGTGCTGGGAATGTTCCTCTTTCCCTTCCTGTGCTGACTCTAAAACCAGCTGTTGCTCCAAAACACCCAACAAGATTTTTCCTAACAACTCCATTTCTAACCACCCTCAGAGAAATGAGCATTTGGGTCCCTTTGTATAGTCCTCATTTCCCTACATAGACTAATGGCAGATGTGTTTGCTAATCACGTCTATAAGAAGCAGCGTGTTGTAGTGTCCCAACTATATACTTTAAATGGTGACCCCATCTGAAAATATTAATTGTTGCCACGTCATTATAAAAAAAAAAAAATTGCCCCACCGGTAATTAGAAAGTAATCCAATATTATATATATATTTGTTTAAAAACATATGTTCATTATAGAAATTTGCAATAAAAATTTCTTCATAAAATAATTTGTCCCCTGTAAGATAAATTTAAATTATTTTTGCACCTCTAAAGCATAAATCCTACTTTAGTTAAACTCCCATTGTGTCTCCTAATATATTAACATTGACCAGCATTGTACCAGTGATGTGTTTGCTAATTTCGCCTATAGAAAGCAACGTGCTGATTGTCCAGATTTTCACATCATTCTCGGGTGAGTTTGCAAAATCGCATCTTCAATACAATTGGCGACTTGTATTGTTAGAGTATCAAAATGTCGGGACTGCAATTTGTAGCAATTTTGGACATGGCAATTTTGAAAAGAGACTTTACTGACGATTTTCAATCAACTTGCACTTTAATACATCAGAGAATTTAAACTCGCCCGAGAAAAACGCTGAGGATGCAAATTCGCAGCTTGATACATTTACCCTTTTGGTCCCGTAGGGTGGAAATGCTGCTTTTTTGTCAATAGAGACCTTTACCACTCAGTAAATGTCCAGGCTTTATGTGATGCACCTCTTTCAGATACAATGTCTGGTTGCTAAATGGCTGCGGAGTACCAATGACTGTTGTGTTCAGGCAAACAGGCATGTGGCGTATATTAGCCCAGAGGCAAGGAGGCAAACTATTGCAAATGTTTAACACTCTTTGCATCATGGTGTACTTATAAAAAGGGTGAAACAGGACTCATATGTAATTACTTTCATTTTTTTCTCTTTAAATAAGACAATACTTACCCTTTCCATCCTTGGCTCCTCTCTCCCACTTTACACCCACATACAGAGCAAGAGGTCGCATACAATTCTGCATATACTTAAGTCAGATTGGTTACAGAATGGACTATTGGCATTTAAAGAACAGATTCCATTATCTTGAAAGATCTGGTGAAGCCCTTATGTATGTCCCAGATATTATGTGCAACATTATATCCCTGTGTGATTTTTCAGATTATTGCCGTCCAGGGGTTCTGTGGCTGGATCACTTATAAATGACTAATTATATACATTTATTTAAATTAATAGGGCAGGGCACCAATTTGCATCATTGCAAATGTGCTAATTTTATTATAATGTGTTGCATTTACTTATAGGAAATGCATTAATTTCTGAGATATGGAAATATATTGACTTCTGAGACAGTAAGTCATGTTTGGGTTGAATAGCTTTGAGAGGAAATTCTCATTAAGGCTAATTACACCATTTTCATGTGAAGTGACAAACACTTGCTTTGGCCTAAATGCACCGCAGGAGGTCGTTACTTTCCTTTAATGTGTAGCTTTAGTCCTGTGTGCTAGAACCTGTCTGAACAATGTAAACAGCCCACGATGTGGGAAATCACAGACTAGTGTAACTATTGTTAAGTATAAATTGCATTTAAAATCCAAGTTTAAAGAACATCTCACATCTGATGTTTATCTTTGAGTGAAATATTTCAGAATTCTTGGGGCCTGGTTGGAAAAGGTTGACTGGTTTATCCCCTGCCAGGCTGTGTCCAAAACTGTATAAAACAAGCACTGTTTGACTATGTAATGTATTATTCTATCTGTACCTTTCTGGATATCACTACCTCAAACGAGTGTAACTGTCATTTTTAGGACTTCCTGAGGTAATAAATATCACTGCTTAAGGAACCTGCCTTGATGCCTACTTACCTGCTGTAATTGCTCTAACCACAGATTAAACCAATCTAATCCGTTTTCCGAGTGTTCTGAGGTTAGGACCCAGCATTCCGGTACCAATGCTCTGCCAGTTAACTGCAGCTCTGGCCAGTGTGATAGGCCAGAGGGTACCATCCACAGCAACCCAGATATGAAGGTAAGAGGTCAGGGGTACCAGCCCAGGTGTACCAGAAAGGGGGTACACTTGCAGCGAGAGTTACCCAGAAGGATGCAGTTTTAGTTTCTGCTACAGAGACTAGTGGCGAAAGCAGCAAAAGCCTATCCTACTATGGTTAGATAGCACGTTTGGCAGAAAGAAAGGTGAAGGTGGCAAGCAGAGACAGAGCTAGCTAACAGTGGGCCCTGGTGCAGGGAAGCAGGGAAGCCACAGTGCACCACACCTGTTACACAAATGGTATCTCCACCACTAGTGGGAAGGCAAGCCCAGCCGGTCCCCAGCAACACAACAGACAGAGTGGCATAGGTCCATCCTGTCTCAGGTTCCATCAGTGGAAGAGGTAAAGGTTGCTGGCCAGAAGGAAGATAATGTCAATATTTTTTCTCTAAATTTATAAGATTGTTAGGCCTTCAATGCATATGTGATTTCATCTTACTTTACATGTATGTAGCTTTTGTGTTGACTTAAAATTACATATTGCCACTGTCCTGAGATTCATCAGCAGAATTGGGGTATCTTCATGTGCCTGTTGCTCATCGGCCTTATCACAGGTGTTCTCACCTGAAGGGTCCTCTTCACCCACACTAGGCTCCGTGGCACGTACAACTCACATAATGGGAAAAAAAAAAAAAAAAAATCATGTATGTTTTTATGATATGACAGCAAGACAAATGCCCTCAGTCTACTTCTCAACACCGTTAAAACAGCTCAGACTGGGTAACCTGGTGCAATATGCTGCCAGCAGGGAGACGCCAAAGCTTATGGACCCAGGGGAGGGGTGAAAATTTGCACCCTGGGGGTCAACACTTGACTTAGCAGACTATTTTAAAGAAAAAAATGGAGGTGGCCCAATGACCCAGGCCAAGGTAACTCACTATGGGACTGGCCTAGCCCAGCCAGCCCCTGTAAGGACCACTGTTTTAATGGTAAACAGCACTATGCTGTTCTACTTTACATACTGTGAATGGGTGAAAATATTTTTATTTTGCTTTTTATTTATTAGCCCTTTCTGACAGGTGAACTAACTAGCTATCCTGTCTCAAACAACCACCAGTCTTATGTTGACTACTCAGCTACTGTTTGCCACATGGTTTGCAAAACTGCCGCTAAATAATAGAATTGCATCTCTGTTCAAACTATTTGATGTGCAGTTTTGCGTTTAGTAATTCCATGTCAAATAGCCAGAAAAATGACACTTTAGTAAATATCTCCCTAAGTCAATGGATTTTGTTCATAATGTTTCTTCTCTGTTCAAGGAACCTAATTCTAAAAGGGAATCTTGTTCTCTTTTTATATTACAATATATAATACATCTCATGTGACAGCTAACATCAGCGACCTATTCCCATTACATTATGGGAAACCATTAAAGTACTCTAATATACTGTAACAGCTACTAAGCTGGATCATGTTCATGTGTAGACTGTCTAGGACACTATCGAACCTGTTCACCTAGCTCAAAGGTTATTTAATTTTTTTTCTAATCTAGAATTTCTTAAACATTAGAACCGGTTCATCAGATCAGCTTGAGAACCGTTCTGAAACAATTTTAAGCATCTGTAGTTCAAATCCGTCACCAATAGTCAATGTAATATCTCTAATCTGTCTTTTTCTTTCTATCTCTCTTCTGCTATTATATTTATAAATATTCATTACAAATGGAAATGTGGTTATTAAGTATGTTTACTCTCTGTTGATTGTAATGTTAGTGATGAGCAATAAAGAAAATTAACCAACAATGGTAATGAAAAACATCCAATGTAAATGCAGTTTTTCTGTGGCCTCTGCTGGGCTTTAATATCATGTGATTTGTATTCTGTTTATAGTGAACGTTCCATCAGATAAGGATGATACTGATATAAAATAAACAAGTATCAGATGACACGAGAGTGTCTCTCTGACACCTGATTATAGATGCACTGTCCATTAAACACAGCTCACACCTGTGATACTGATACTGAACATATTTGCATTCAATGCTCAGATTTATATGAATCTCCTATCTCGGTTTTGTGATTCCACTACAGACTTCAAACCCAGAATATAATCATCACTAAGAGTAATCAGACCAGGATCTTAATTTGGATAGACAATGTGGTCTGCTCTGGACCTGTCCATATTAATTATTACAATAATCATCAGTTTATCTTGTACCATCAGAGACTGTTCAATGTTCAAAGTGTATTTCAGAAACTGGAAAGAGATGAATAATCTGGATGTTAGTTTTCAAATTCAGTTTGTTACTGTGCTTACAAATGTCCTCTTACAGAGCTTACTGACTGTTGATAGCATTTTAGACTTCTTTGGAATATATTTGGTGCTGGACAAACACATATTTCTATTCATGTTTATGCTACAAGGTTTCCTAATTTATATGAATTTTTGGAACACCACCTGGCTCTCCATCTTCTATTGTGCTAGATTGCTGAGCATCTCACATCGTTTTTTCCTTCATTTCAAAACAAGGTTCGCTTCTTCTGTTCCTCTATTCATAAAGGGATCACTGTTATGTTCCATTGTTATTAATATACCAATGTTATGGCCAACAAGCATTGGTATTCCCAATAATAACACTGACAAACCCATTCTGGGTGGTTATGTAATTACTTGGAACACTGATTACAAAATCTTTAGTTCAGTGATTGGATGTTATCTTCCAATATCTATGACTTTTCTCTGTGTCGGGCTTAGTGTCACAACTGTACTGAGACACATCTGGAGGATGAAGAAAGAATCTCATGTAACATCTCCTCAGCTCCATGGCCATGTACGAGCCATCAGGACAATGAGTGGACGTTTTCTGCTGGATATGCTTTTCTATTTGATAACAGAAACTGTTGATTTATAATCATTGAACCTTCATGATGACATTTTGCAAGTTACTTTTTGGTTATTTGCCCTGCTTTTGTGTTTGGTGTGGCAGAAAAACTTAAAAAATGCACATTCAATGTTATTTTAACATTTAAAACATTTTATAGACCTTTTATTTTACCATAATAAATTAAATATTCTAGTTGTAAAATATATTTTCCCATCTTTTGTATATATATTTAGTTTGTACATCTTGATCTGCTCACATCTTTTCAATGCAGTAATATTTTCATTGTTTGCAATAATTTATGCATTTTGTATTGCCTTCTTATAACTGTAATGATCCCACCAATTATATTCTGCTTCAATTGGAGTTGACCAGCGTGATCAACATAGCAAGCAACATGCACTAAATTTCAGCTTTTGTCTTCTTCATATGTGCTTCATGTGTATTCGTGTTCACATACGTAGGAGAGAGGTTTGGGTGAAATGAAGTTTTACCTGCTTAGTGATTACGGACAGTCTGAACTGGGCTGTTGAGTCTGTAAATGGGATGTAATGTGTGTGTTGTGATTGGGTGTGTTGGGGAGACATGTGTCACAGCCAAAACCAAGAAGTGTGTGACCACTTCTTGTGATCTTGTCTACACTGCTCAACGTATGTTTAATACACTGCAACATGATCCATTCTGCATGATACTACAGAAATATCCCATGTAACCAAGAAAGCCTACTATAACCATCACACAAAATTAATAATTATATATATATATATATATATATATATATATATACATACACACATACAATATAAAGAGCCTCCTAGTGTCCGCCATACAATACAGAGAGCATTCCTGTGACCGCCATACTATACAGAGAGCATTCCTGTGACCGCCATACTATACAGAGAGCATTCCTGTGACCGCCATACTATACAGAGAGAATTCATGTGACCTCCATACTATACAGAGAGCATTCCTGTGACCTCCATACTATACAGAGAGCATTCCTGTGACCTCCATACTATACAGAGAGCATTCCTGTGACCTCCATACTATACAGAGAGCATTCCTGTGACCTCCATACTATACAGAGAGCATGCCTATGACCGCCACACAATACAGAGAGCATTCTTGTGACTGCGATACAGATAAATACCTTACCTGAAATTAATAGACCTCACCATTAAATTAAAAAGCCCCATCAATAAATTAAATTGACCCACCAGCACCCCACAAATAAAATAGTACCCATTAAATAATTAGCCCCCACCTAAACGTCACCATTAAATTAATAGCCTACCTCCCACCCATGTACTAAGACACCCAACCTCGCTACCCTCATATCACACATTATATTAATACATCCCCCTTCCCTCACACATTATGGCAGCATTCCCCCCCTTCTCTCATAAAGCATAGCAGCATCCCCCCTTCCATAATGGCAGCTTACATCCCCCCCCTCCTTCCATAATGGCAGCTTACATCCCCCCTCCTTCCATAATGGCAGCTTACATCCTCCCTCCCTCCATAATAACAACACACACCCCCCTTCCCCTGCTTTGAAGCTTACCTTCTTTATTCCTGACCAGCCGTCGCTGCCTGGCTCCTCTCTGCTTCTCTGCTCCTCTGCTGCCTAGCAACATCATGACATCAGTTGCTGAGGCAGAGGGCAGAGTTCAGAAGGGGGTGGAGCCGGGTGCCGGCCGCCATTTTGGATGCGCCGGGCGGCTGGCAGTCTGAATCTGAGGTCTGTTTAATTTTTTTTTTCCACTCCTCACACAGAGGCCGGTGCAGGCGGCCATTGCGCCCCCTTGGGACTGCGCCCGAGGCGATGGCACCGCCCGCACCGGCCTCGTTACGGCTCTGACTTTAACATGTCATTCAATATAATCTGTGTTTATTTGCAGAATTCACACATTATTTAAAAAATTGCTTTATCCATTCCCAAATCCTAAACCATTACAAAAAAGATCACTCTCTTCAAAGCACCATGGTCATTCCATTCTCATTCTCTGCGGGCCTCCGATAAGTGATCATAAGTACACAAGATAGTAATATATATTGATAAGTTAACTGTCAAAGTCAGTAGTTCTGCCAAAATAGGGACAATGTAGGGAGGGAGATTCCTTCCTCCTAAAGGATGATTAAAAAAGTGTGATACCCAGATTAGAAATGGTTTGAAACAAACAAAAACCACATTACTCATTAAACTGCCCAATACACAAGAAACATCCCAGAACCTATCAATAAAGTCAGATCTGAAACATTAAAATCACATTTTTTTGAAACTTGCCCAGTTCGAGATACAACTTCCAGAATCCAAAAAGCACAAACTCAAATCATTGCCCCACAGGCTTAAAGGGAAAGAAGACAATGGGGAAATTAAAGCTGAATTAAGAAAAGAAGCAAAGGATATTAAACAAGGATGTAGAACCAGAAAGAATCTTAAATCTGAGTAACATGACATTAACAGAACCCCAAAATGAGACTCCTAAGCAAACGATTAAAATTTGCACTTTAAACAAATTTAATACATACATTGATATACATACATTTGTATAATTATTAACTCTTAACTTTTCTATGTGAGATAGATCTAGCCCTTCCATTATATCCCATCATAGGAATGATTACAAACATGCATAACCTACAAAATACATTTTGTGCAAACTTTCCAAAAAATGTTGGAGGATGAAATAGAAAAACTCCCCATGCAACACAATAGAAAAAAGAGTAAGAAAGGTCCTCAAAGAAACAAGGACCAAAAATTATATTATAAAAACCAGCAGACAAATGGGGGTTGGTGAAATTGTCATAAATAAGATTCTCTGCATGGAACATACTCACTCCAAGGTGATCAAACTACTTATAAAGTCTTAAAAGAGGACCCCACATTTGTTTAGAATGGAGACCTTAATAAAAAAGAAATTAGAATACCCGCATATTAAGAACCACAAATTACCAGTATTTTGTCATTTACTCAAAATGCATAAAACACTTGTAAATACCCCTGATAGACACTTTGCATTGGTGAAAAATTCTTATATAATAATATAATATATAAAGTGGTAAAGGGCTAAATAATGCAACATTCTGTTCACAATTGCATGAGACTGTTTCCGATTAAATTTATGTAGCGTTCGAACCTTGAGAGCGCTACTTATAAATATTACCACTTTTTCATACACCAAATAGCCAGCTCACAGGAATCATAAAAAACAGTTTATACAGATCTAGAGGTGGGAATCTGAAGAAGGACAACTGGCAATCTCATGGAACAATGACCAGAGAAATCCACCAATGCCACGTCGAGCTCTCGAGAGGTCAAGAACGTTCGACCTATGAATGAAGACCTTAATACTGTAACTGTGTATCTTTGGAATGTCACTGCTTTATACAACTGTACTATGTATAAATTGTTTGGAAACCAGAGTGTTCTGATAGAAGCTTGCGTTAGTGCTAACAAGCGCAGGCATATATGCATACCAAACATTGTCTTGTAATACTATTGCGAATAAAACCTATGTGTTTTGGAACCACACATCATCATCATTTATTTATATAGCGCCACTAATTCTGCAGCGCTGTATAGAGAACTTACTCACATCAGTCCCTGCTTCAATAGAGCTTACAGTCTATATTCCCTATCACACACACACAGACTAGGGACAATTTTGATAGCAGCCAATTAACCTATGTTTTTGGATTATGGGAGGAAATCATAGCGCCAAGAGGAAACACACACAAACATAATTCATTATTATCATGATCACTGGTATATCTGGGACCATCATATGTCCTACACTTTTTAATGTGTATTTCAGACACTGGAAAAAGATCAGTAATCTGGATGTTTGTGATAAAATTCAGTTTGTTATTGTGCTTACAAATGCCATCTTCCAGGGCTTCCTGACTGTCCATGGTATTTTTTTTCTTCTTTGGAATATATCTGATGCTGGACAAACACATATATCTATACATGTCTATGCTAAGAAGTTTCCTGATTGATGTTAGTTTCTGAAACACAACCTGGCTCTCCATATTCTACTCTATTAGACTGGTGAAAATTTCCCACCATTTTTTCCTTTCTGTCAAAACAAAGTTCACATTTTCTATTACCCAACTCATAATGGGATCACTGTTATGTCCCATTGTCGTTAATATGCCAATGTTATGGACAACAAGTATCAATATTTCCAAAAATAACACAGACAAACCAAATATGTCCAGTTATGTTATCACTTTCAATAGAACTTCCATCATCATCAGAACATTGATTCGATTTTGTCTTCCGTTATCTACTACTTGTATCTGTATCGGGCTCAGTGTCACAACTGTACTGAGACACATCTGGAGGATGAAGAGAGAATCTCATGTAACATCTCCTCAGGTCCAGGCCCATGTCTGAGCCGTCAGGACAATGATTTTACGTGTTATGTGGGACATTGTTGTGTATCTGATAACAATAACTCTAGCTTTAGCACCATTCTACAATCCTGATAATATTTTGCAGTTTATCCTCTGGTTATTTATCCAGCTTTATCCCACTGCTCAGACATTGATTTTATTCTTTGGAAATCCCAGGTTCAAGAGCAGATTATGTGGTCACAGCATCACCCCCTGAATATAAAATCTACAATGAGAATCATGTTTTGTCTTATTTCTTATCACTAAATCTGTAAATATTAACCGAGATGTAGAAACATTGTTTTCAGACTGGAAAATGTCAAATTCTTACAATATATTCTGAATGTTACAATTTGTTACAGCATAAAACAAATAATAAACAAGGCCATATGTTTTCAATTAATACACTTTATACATTTATTATTTATTACTTAAACTGGGAATATTGTAGAATCCAGTGTATTTGTATTAGGAAAATATAGTCATGTTTTAGAAAAATAATTAAATTTCTACCTTTCCTTAGAAGTGTGATGTCTGTATCACAATTTTTTTGTAGTGTATTGTAGTAGGAATCTTGCGCTGTGCTTTAAAATCCTGTAAAATGTTGTAAAGAGTTCATTTCACAGGATTTTCATTATTCAGTCAAAGCAGCCACATTCTATTCTCTCACTTCTCTCTCAAAATGTGTCTTCTGGACGAACATACTTTACATCTCCATTGATACAAGGGATTGTTAGGGATGGAGTTGCTAAAAAAAAGATTTGTATTTACTGTTACATTTCTATTGTCAGGAAGAAGAAAGAAAAAATGATCAAATGGGGCTCACCTTAGTGGATATAAACATATATATTTAAATTATATTGATATGTAAGGTATTAATAACACAATTCTTTATTGGTATCCATTTAAAAACAATTGTCTAGTAGCGAAATATTAAAAGATAATGATTGAAACATACAGTGATATAGACAGAAATTCAGTTAAGATAGACAATGATTAGTTGTCTAGCTGCGAGGCTACTCTTGTCTCATTGGTTCATTAGAATAAATTCCATCATAGGTCCATCTTATTGAATACTTATAAACTCCAGACCTGATTCATTAACATATAATTGTTCCTCAATTATCTTAATGGAATAACCCCTTTTCAGTAGATTTTCATAATTAGATCAAGCAGTGGATAATCTAGATGTTAAATTGCCCTCAAAAACCTCAAGGGTAATGATGGTTTAAGTAGATTTATAATAATCCACTTGAGCGGTTATGGGGCTAAAAACTATGAAACTTAATGAATCCTATTACATGGGGAGAGTTGGGGCCCTATCGTAACACACCTCCCTTTAGAAATGCCACCATTTGGATTTTGGAGGAGTTGAATATAATTGACTTGGGCTATACTAATTGTTCCTCTCGATCGGGCTGTCTGTGTTACATTTCTACCAGGTGCAAAGGGCTGTGTTCCAGGAATGTCCAACTTAACCAAGAGACCATGTTTTCAACAGCACAGGTAGAACCCTCAGCTTCTGGTAACTCCGGGGTTATTACAGAAATTGTCCTCCCATCATGGACTTTACTTGTTAATGCCTTCACTAGTCTGATTAGCTATGAAGAGAAATAATAATCGGGGTAATAATATATAATTATTACCCCCGTCATTAGTCAACTATTATTGACCTTTAGTATAACTATATATTTATACTGCCCCGCAATGTAAAAACGATAATATTGCACCATTAAAATAATGAACAATATAAAGTGCCCCCTAAGTTAATTTAAATAAATTTTATCCCCATAATCATGAAATAATGTTTGCCACAACAATTCACTGGTGCCTCCTCTGATGTTATGAAGGGCAGGACAGCTCAAACAGCATATTACAGCTAAGTAACCTACAAGAAACAGGATTTAAAATAAGTTGTGTTTTTTCTGGTCTTGCGACGGCTTTGACTAAACCTCTGGTGTTTTAAGTGTTATTAAACAGCCGCACATCACCATCGTTTTTAGCAAGCTAAGTACCTTATAAGCACACATCAAATTTATTAGCTTTCCTCCTACAATTAATTTACTTTTAAACAGATGTCTGCCTGAGAAAGAAAAATGGCTGCCGGATGCAGATAGTCATCCTGGTACACAGACACAGGCCAACATCTCTCAGTGTTACATGTGATGGCAGAGGTGGGACAAGGATGAGGTCACAGTGCACACAGATCTCAGAGGGCGTATCAAAAGCATCTCTGCTCACTATATCACGTGCCATGTGACTGTGTTTGCCATGGTAATCCAAAATCAGAAATTATTGAAACATCCTGAATAAAAAAAAAACAAGGGGAATGGTAAACACCAACATTGTTCTTATAGCCAGCCACAGTGATTTATGCAGTGCTGTACATTGAGGGGACCATAATACAAACACAGTATATTGACATGAAACAGAGCGTAAAGATGACCATTCCCAAAGGAGCTTACAATCTTATAGTTGGGGGGGAACAGCAATTCAAATTGCAGTGAAATAATAATACTATCTACTACCACTGCATCCATTATAATACTATCTACTACCACTGCATCCATTATAATACTATCTACTACCACTGCATACATTATAATAATGACTACTTCTACTGCATCCATTATAATACTATCTACTACTACTGCATCTATTGCACTAATAACTAGCACTCGTATTGAATCTAGTGCAATACTGACTACTGTTGTTTGATTGTAATACAATTAACCTAAATAGTAGTTAATAAAAAATAAATACAATAATTTATTATTATGTTGTGCCAGGACGTATAGTGAAGACAGTCACTTTGATTAACACAATTGTATCTGGAATCCTCCTCAACTCTTCAATTGTCTCTGGAAACAAATCCTACAACTTGGTGGCTGTGACCAGATTATCTTCTTCACAGCAGTCACTAGTTTCCACCTATAACTGTTGGTGAAAATCTATAGGCTTCTGGGATCTATGGGCAAAATGTACGGTTTTGTGTTTGGTTGTAAAGCCCCCACACATCGCTTGCTGTTTTTAGCCCCAAATCTTGCAGTTTGGAGATTGAAAATTGAAACCACATGCTATGTGTGATGGTTTTTACCATTCACATTCCTACTGTGATGTGTTAATTTGCATTTATACATTTACATGGTTTTTTATATGTTTCAATATGTGTTTTTATATGTTTTTATTTGAGTATTGTATACTCTTTAATAATGTCCACTTTTCATTTTTTATTTCATCTTTATGTGACATCGTTTCCCCATGTCAGGATGTGCATGATTGATAAAGTTATTCACAACTAGATCTTGGTTGCAACAGAGGGCGGTGAGGATCTGTAGCTTGGTGTTTAAGACACTGCTATTTCCTCATGCCAAGATGTCCGTTGTCCATAAAGTTTTTCTCATCCAGACCTCGTTTTGAATAAATGGTGGAGATGACCAGCTGTCCACGCTGGGAGGGACTCATCAGCGTTGGGGAGTGATCAGATGGGGTTTGTGCATTATTTAAACCTGCACTTCAATGTGAAGAGACATGCCTTGATAAAGACCCAGGATATCGGGTTGAAACCCGTTGGTGATGACCCGATGATCAAATGCCCAGGTGACATTATCGTGTACTTTAGACCTGAACTGCAGCAGTGTTTTATTGTACACAGGCACTTTTTTCTTGGACATTTGGTACGGGGCCATTTTTATTGATTCTGATTATATTCATTGATTTACTAGTTGCACTGTTTTATCAGGAATAAATGTATTTGTGAAATAATGCACCAGTGTGATTGCTTTGTTTCCTTCTTTTGTATATTTCTATATGTTTGGAGTGGAGTGTGACAACACAGGTGCTGAGACGTCTGTAAGGAAACTGAGAATTCTTCTACAGGCCTATATTTGACTTCCTGAATGTAAGCTCATACCCTGAGGGGGAGGAAATTAGAGGAAGGATCACGGGTGCTGTATTGAAACTCATTATCATCACCAAGTTTTGAACACTCCATACATGCCCATAGTGGTGGTGGATTATACTTGATGTTTTACGTTATCATGCTATGTTGGTTTTCTTTCTTTTTTATTATGTACCTCACATGATGAGAGGATTGAGGGAGTGTATCTCTCTGATTTAGAAGTTCTCTGTGTTTCAAGGATGGGAGCGCCAGTGTATGTACCATTTTGTGTATTACGGTTTATATTTCATCATCATCATCATCATCATTTATTTATATAGAGCCAACATATTCCGTAGCACTTTACAATTGGGGACAAACATAATAAAATAATAAACAAACTGGGTAAAACAGACAAAGAGGTGAGAAGGCCCTGCTCGCAAGCCTACAATCTATTGGACAATGGGAGATTGACACATGAGGTTAAGTCTACATTTTTGCATTTTTGCCCAGCCAGACTGCAAAGGTAAAAGTGACTCATAAGCTAAATGATCCCGTCACACAACAATGTTGGTCAGGGGGTAGTTGTCTTGTGTGAAATTGTGTAACAGGCGGTAACAGGCTAAAGGTAGTGAGGTTAAGAGGGTGGCTGAGGAATATTATAAGCTTGTCTGAAGAGGTAGGTTTTCAGAGAACGCTTGAAAATTTGTAGACCAGAGGAGAGTCTTACTGTGCGAGTTAGAGAATTCCATAGAGTGGGTGCAGCCCGAAAAAAGTCCTGTAACCGGGAATGGGAGGATGTAATGAGGGTGGATGAGAGACGCAGATCTTGTGTAGAATGGAGTTGCCGAGTTGGGAGATATTTTGAGACAAGAGAGGAGATGTATGTTGGTGCAGCTTTGTTGATGGCCTTGTAGGTTAGTAAAAGTATTTTATATTGAATTCGGTAGAAAACAGGCAGCCAATGTAGAGACATACAGAGTGATTCAACAGAGGAATAACGATTTGCAAGCAAAATCAGTCTTGCCGCAGCGTACAAAAAAGATTGTAGGGGTTTGAGTCTGTTTTTGGGAAGACCAGTAAGCAGGGAATTGCAATAGTCAATGCGGGAGATGATAAGTGCATGAATTAAGGTTTTTGCATTGTCTTGCGTGAGATATGTGCAAATTCAGGAAATGTTCTTTAGATGTATGTAGCATGATTTAGCTATAGAGTCAATGTGGGGAACAAAGGATAGATGCGAGTCAAGGATTACACCTTGGCAGCGAGTTTTTGGGGTGGGATTTATGGTCATGTTATCAACAGAGATAGAAATGTCAGGTATGCTCTTGTTGGTGAGTGGGAATATTTTTAACTCTGTTATAGAAAGATTAAGTTTGAGTTGGCGAGAGGACATCCAAGATGATATGGCAGAAAGACAGTCAGTTACACGGACAACACAAATGTCGAGAGATCAGGAGAGGATAGATAAATTTGGGTATCATTCGCATAGAGATGATACTGAAAGCCAAATGAACTTATTAGATTTCCAAGAGAAGCGGTATAGATAGAGAACAGCAGAGGACCTAGCACTGAGCCTTGTGGTACTCCAACTGATAGGGGAAGCAGAGCAGAGGTGGCTCCAGAGAAATTAACAGTGAAAGAGCGATTAGAGAGGTAGGATGAGAACCAGGATAGAATAGTGTCTTGAAGACCTAGGGATTGCAGCATTTGTATGAGAAGAGAGTGGTCAACGGTGTCAAATGCAGCCGAGAGATCCAGGAGAATTAGTAGAGAGTAATGGCGTTCAGTTTTAGCAGTGATTAGATCATTGACAACCTTGGTCAACGCAGTCTCTGTGGAATGTTGAGAACGAAAGCCAGACTGAAGAGGATCCAACAGGTTGTTAGCGGAAAGAAAGCATGTGAGACGAGTGTAGGCAAGTCTCTCTAGAAGCTTGGAGGGGCAAGGGAGCTTAGAGATGGGACGGTAATTTGAGAAAGAGTTTGGGTCTGAGTTTTTTTTTTGGGGGATTGGAGTAATCACTGCTTGCTTGTATAGTGATGAAAAGATGCCAGTAGAGAGTGAAATATTACAGATTTGAGTTAGAGGTGAAATGAGCACAGAAGACAGGGATCTACCAATTTGGGAGGGAATAGGATCAAGAGGACAGGAGGTAGAGTAGGAAGATAAGAAGAGCGTAGAAATGTCCTCTTCATTTTTGGGGTCAAATGAAGAGAGGGTGTCAGAGGGTAGTGGGAAGGAATTGAGCTGATTGCTTGTCGAGGAAGAGGATACCATTTCTAGTCTGATCTTGTCAATCTTGTCCTTGAAGTAGGAAGCAGGATCCTGAGCACTGATAGTAGATGGAGGGTTCGGGGTGGGAGGATTGAGAATATATTTAAATTTATTGAAAAGGCGTTTGAGGTTAGAAGCCTGAGCATAAATAAGATATTGGAAGTATGTTAGTTTTGCAGTGTCCAGAGCATTTCGATAGGAGGGGTAGACAGAAGTATATGTGAAGAAGTCATTAGAGGTGCGAGATTTACGCCAGTGACGTTCTGCTTTACAGGACAGTTTTTGAAGATTTTGTGTTGCTGTAGTGTGCCACGGTTGACATCGAAGTCGACGTGTAGTATGTAGTGTCGCTAGAGCCACTTGATCAAGGGCCGTTGCTAAGGTTAGGTGAAAATATTTAAATATATATTTAATTTTATATATTTAAAACATGCAATTTTCCTGTGTAGTTTTCTATTCTTTTAGGATTGAGAGATCACGTCATGTAAATTTTTCTTTGACACTTTCTCATTATCCCCATATTATTGAGTTTTTGTTACTGTTTGTTTTCTTTTATAATTTAAGTCTCGGGTTCTTGGGGGTGACTTGGGTGTAAATGGTATTAAATTGTAGTTAATTTAGAACATTTTGCACTGTGAGTTATTCCTTTTTTTGGTGGAGGATGTGTAGAGAGAAAGGTAAGGGGTGATAGTAGTATTAGTGTGCAGGAGGATATGTAATCAGACAAGGAATTTGAGGAAGAGGTGGAGGAAACATGGTCTAATGACAAGGGTCAGGTGGTTAACCCTGAATCAGGGAGAAGTGTCAGATTCTCCCATGAGGAGAATAGTATTCTCATAACGCAGTTAGTACTGTGCTATGACCAAATTCTTGGCAGTCCGCCTACAATAAGGCGCAAAAACCAATTGGGGGAAAGTATTTGCAATGCAGTGAAAGCAGTTTGCCCATTAAAACAAAGTTTGGTCAAAAAAAAAAAAAAAATACTTAGACTTCAGAATGCTTTTAATGGACAATATATCTGTGGAAAGCTGGTCTGCTGCAACCACAGGTGGTAGACCACTCCTGTTAATTGAGCAGCATGGTGGCTCAGTGGTTAGCACTTCTGCCTCACAGCACTGGGGTCATGAATTCAATTCCCAACCATGACCTTATGTGTGAGGAGTTTGTATGTTCTCCCCGTGTTTGCGTGGGTTTCCTCCGGGTGCTCCGGCTTCCTCCCACACTCCAAAAACATACTGGTAGGTTAATTGGCTGCTATCAAAATTGACCTTAGTCTCTGTCTGTGTCTGTGTCTGTGTGTGCTAGGGAATTTAGACTGCAAGCCCAATGGGGCAGCGACTGATGTGAGTGAGTTCTCTGTACAGTGCTGCGGAATTAGTGGCGCTATATAAATAAATGGTGATGATGATAGGTCAGTTACAGTCATATGAGGAGCTGACAAGATATCTGCCTGTGGAGCTCATAGCTGTGGAGAACAGTGACAGACCTCCTGCTCATGCTAGTGAGTATGATAGTACTCATTACATATATGTAATTTATATATTATTGTGTTATGTGTTTTAAACAATAATAAAACATGAACATTGTGCCTAATGTATGCAAACAGACTGACAAATGTAAGTAGTGGAAAATGCAATGTTTTTACTTCACAGGATAAACATGCTTAACGCTTTTCTGAAATTAATATTGTTGTTGTCACATTGAAAATACACCATGTTTCAATCAACAGGAACCGCACACAGACAGGGGCTGATGACTGCAACCTCAGCAACTGCTAGAGCGCATCTCTCAGGTGAGGAGTTACCAGGTGAGTCTATCTTTATAAGTTGTTTTAAAAAAAGAAAGACATCAACATGTGGGAAAAAAATAAAACCCTGCACATATTATGAAATATATACTTACACATATATGTGTTTAATTACAGGCCCATAATCATAGCATCACACACACTGAATCTTATCATGCACCTATATAAGGAGAGGAAGACACAGAAGTTACACATCACGAGGTGAACATGGACAATGACCCAACTGCGCCAACTGCAGTCCGCTCCTCCTCCTCCATGTGAACATACCACAAACATAACAGCGGCTGTAGTGCTTCAAGCACAATACCGCTTCTTTCTCTGTGACCCATGCAAGAAGAGTTGTGTGATTCAGGAGTGGCAATTGGTGAGGCCACAGTAACTATCTCCCTGAAGTCCTTAAATGGCTAAAAAATAGATAATTTCTGTTATTAGGCAACATATTGTGTATTTGCAACTTATTTATATCAGAGTTATGCATAAAAAATTTGAACACCGCTTACATGTCAAGTAAGGCTCAATTATCTGTTGTCTAATCTTCCTCCTGCCCCCTGGTAAGTGCACCCCTGCTTCCTCTTTGTCTGCTGCAATTGGGAATACGCTTTTATGCCTTCAAGACAAATTATGCAGTAGACAGCTAGCCACCACAATATCAGCCACTGTTGGAGAAGTATAAAGAAGCAAACAACCATGAAACCTGAGCCTGCTCTTCAATAGTCCAAACGTACATTCTATAACACCTCTAGTGGTTATATGCACCTCATTACATATGTGTTGTGCTGGAGTCTTCATTCAACAGAGGTTTAAACAACTAGGAGTATTATCCATATCCTGACACACCTGAATCCCTTGATTGTCACACAGATCACAATCTACATTTAGTTATCAAATATTGCACTTAGCACATTTGAAACATTTATGAGCATATATAGAAAAGTACATTGCTAAAGTAATGATTGTCCTTACATACCCAGCAGCCCTCCCTCAGGCATTTATCTCTCAAAATTCCCTTAGAGGGATGAGTGATGTCATGACATGATCTATCATAGCCGGTCACTACACTAACTATGTACATGATTGCATCACAGACCATGTGCACATTAAGAGCGTGATAATGGTGTTGGGTTATGTATAACTCTCCTCTGTGTTGAGGCTGCCTCAGACAAACAACATGTGTGCAATATATAGCTCACACGACAAGGCAGACTATAGTACGCTAACTTTAGTTCATACCACTGGGCCTCCTGGCTGGGGAAGCAGATATATGTAGGCGACAATCATTATAGGCACTTAACACTCAAGACAGGTGCTCTGAAAATATTGCCTGTGTTATGCCTAACATTTGAGACCACAGAGATTAGAAAGAGCCTGTGGACAAAAGGTGGAAAAAACATTATTCATTTTATAGCACAGACACTGGGTGCATGACTGACATTACAGGCTCAAAATCCTCACTCACGTTGTTTTTAAAGATTCAGGAGGTTACTGCGGTTCAGTCGAAACATTTAATTAACCTGTTGATCTGAGAGGGAGTCCAGAGTCAAGCGTACTCTAAAACCATATCCTCTGCAGAGCCGATGCAATTCCTAATGCCACTCATCCTCCCTCTTCCTTTCCTCCACAACAACCACACCAACAAAAGCAACAACGTCATGAATAATATTGCCAGATAATGCTGACATAGCCTTCTCACCAATGGAATCTATGAAATTTTGATGTAGAAAAGAATCAAGTTACTGATTCAAGTGTAAACGAACCACCAAGTCTAATCAGATCAGAAGGCAAATATTATCCATATGCACATAAGTTTTATAAGCAATAATCTTAGCATCCTTCACAGAGGGGCGTTTAAGCTTGGCATTTACATTTATTGGAGAAATATGAAGAGCCTGATTCATTAAGGAGTGTAACTGGCGTTCTTTTGCATATAATGCGCACAATTATTCTGCACATGACCAGATCTGGACCAAAAGACATATAACACAGCAACATTCATTTCATCTTCTGGCGCAAATGACCCTTTTTACAACCTATGATTTTAGGGATGGAATGAGGTGGGAAAGGAACGGATTTACATAGTCAATGTACAGTAAGGGCATTCAAAGCTCGAGCTAACGCTGCAGCATCAGATTCAAGCTGTGGACATCTCCAATGTATGTGTTTATCACTTGTATCATTTCTACCAGCTACAGGTCTAGTTTCAGTGCAGATTACTGGTGATGATGGCTGCTAGTACATGTGATTGCAATTAGGAGCAACTATAAAAAAATATTTTATGTATAACACGTTATTACATCCTTTTCATTTTTTTATGGAAAAAAATATTTTTAATGTTTTATCATTAATGACTATGTTATTGAGAGGTGACATTAATTATTTATGTTATTTTTTCTGTGCGTTCTTTTGTGACTTGATATTCCACACATATATTGGACATATCCTGCTGTGTATTGTCTATTAGAGCGGAGCTTGACCCGTAAATATCACCAGACGTATCTTCACATCCGCTCCTTTTTGAATACAGATGTGAGCATTTTAAAAATAGCACACAGTACGTTTGTTTTGTGTTTGGTAACAATTCAGGTCCTAATGTGTTCATTTCCATCCTAAGAATGTACCTGTCTGATTTAAACATGTCAACAAGAGACAACAAGCGGTATAGGAAGACATCTAACAATTGCATAAATGATCAATAGGATCATGAGACCCATTACTATATATTGTAATATACCTGACAACAATTTAGATAAGTATACAAAAAAAGAGACAGAAGTATATATCAGGGCACTCCAGGGTGTTCAATCGTATTTAAAATGATATATTTTATTGATATACACTAAAAATTATTTTCTTACTGGTTTTGCAAAATAATAAAACATAAGGTAATCATGTTAGGTGATTAGCTAAGGTATAGTGATTAAAATGCAGATTCAACTGCAATAGCTTTGCTATGTCTTTGAAATGAATGAATAATAAACACTTTGATTTGTGTCTAAATTGTTGCTATTATGATATCATAGTGAGGATATCAGTTATATATATATATATATATATATATATATATATATATATATATATATATGTATATATATATATATATATATATATATGTAAAATAGATAAGGCAACTCTGTTCTTATAATTCACCATCCATATCAATATCAAAGTCGTCCCATACTGCTTTTATTTATAGCTAGATATCAAGCACTAATTGTTAATATCTGGCTGCTTCTCCCTATGAGGTAGGGGTTAATATGCACTAATTGTATTCACTGGTAGCAAGGGTTGATGGTATCTATCAGCTTCCCCCTATAGAAAAAGGTACACAAATTCTGTTTACCCATAAACAATATTCATTATATATAACCCATTGACAGAGAGAGAGAGAGAGAGAGAGAGAAAGAGAAAGAGAAAGAGAAAGAGAAAGAGAGATCTATGCTCAGACCATCCCATAGCTGATCTTATCTGGCTCCTTAATCAGATTCGACCTGTCTGTCCTGACTTTCTCACTTCCACACACGACTCTTTGAAAGTATGGGATTGGGTGCTAGCTTTAAGCAGCAATATCATCTTGCTACCTTATAATATTTCCATTAAGGCTTTAGCTTAACTGAGTTCCAACCTGAACCTTAATTCATAATGCAGAAAAGGTGTTGTCGCCTTAAATGTATGTATTTGTTTAATAAATATTTTATGTTTTTAGAAGACCACTCTGTTTTTTAAGTTTTTCTCTCATGATAAACCGTCAGATATATATATATATATTTTATTATTTGTGATTTATATTTTATATCTTTCTCTCTCAGCGCTGTATTCATTACTGTTTTTTTATTGTTATTATTATTAATTTTTATTTATAGGGCGCCACTAGGTTTCCGTAGAGCCGTACAGGGACAAACAATTACAATACAAGGTGAGACAGCACAGTACAGTAAACAATAAGCACAGTAACTCAGTAAGCTCAAAGGGAAGATCCGCATACGACGGAGCCCAAGAGGGAGGGCGTGGATGACAGGGAGACCCCCAGGGGGGTGAGGAGAGAAGAGAGAGGGGTCGGAGGGCAGAGGGTTCACGAGTAGGAGGGCAAGATAGCTGGAGAGCAGAGTTAGAAGTGGTGGAAACAGGAGGAGAGATGGCCCTGCTCAAAGGAGCGTACAATCTAGCGGGTGGGATAGACAGACAGAGAGACACAGGGGTGAGAGGAAGAAAAGGGGGAACGGAGGCAGATTCAGGGAAGGGAAATGAAGGGGGAGAGGAGAAGATAAGGTAGGAAGTTAAGTGGGAGACTGAAAGGCTGGGTTTTTAAAGCCCGTTTGAAACTGGACAGGTTAGGGGATGTTCTGATGGAGGGAGGAAGCTTGTTCCATTATAGGGGGACAGCGTGGGAGAAGACTTAGAAACGCGCATGGGTAGAGGTAATCAGAGGGGAGGAGAGGCGACGGTCATTGGCAGATCAGAGAGGGCGGGATGGAGCGTGAATAGAGAGGAGGTTGGAGATGTAGAGAGCAGTGGAGTTGGGGAGGGCTTTGTATGTGAGTGTGAGGAGCTTGAACAGGATTTTGTAGGGGAAGGGGAGCCAGTGAAGAGCTTGGTAGAGGGGGGAGACAGAAGAGGAGCGGCGAGAAAGGAAGATAAGCCTAATGGCTGAGTTAAGTACAGATCGAAGGGGAGCGAGATGAGAGTGGGAGAGGCCAGTAAGGAGAAGGTTGCAGTAGTCCAAGTGGGAGATGATCAGAGAGTGAATAAGACATTTGGTTGTTTGTCTCTTTGAATAACTTATTTTCTGGGGACTCCATATTAAACATTGGGTGATAGTTATCATTAAAGGTCATAATCTATCTCCTCACCCCTTGATAACATCTTATCTAGATTTACTAAAGCCAGAGGAAAAGCAGATTATACATACAATAAGTAAGAAATCTATTTGTGCTTCTTGCAAGAGAATCCTCTGATGAAGCTGCATACCAGTGGTGAAATGCGTAGTCTGCAACCACCACACAGTTTGAACATTCCTTTAACTTAGATATTTAGCTAATTATTTGTATTTAATTTTTCACATTCATTAATATTCAAACAGTAATAAAATATATATATTCTATTGCATACAGCACTAAAGGCTAATGTCATCATTAATCGCTGCAGTTAAATGGGTTGTGGTTCAGATTTCTTATGTTTGTGAAAATTTAGGTTGTTGGTTTATATTATGCTATTTTACTTCATATAACGGATGTGCCAGGAAGCTTCTTTCTCCATCATGGGTGGTAACATGACCATAATTGCAGCAATAGGCTGTAGGGGGCTCACTCTTAATGGAGTATTCTGATGTTTAAATGGTAGGGAGTGCAGAGTGTTTTCTGATTTCATTTGTGTACACTGCTGGTTTGTTATATTATTATTTTCTGATCTTCAGTTACCTGACTTTTGCATTGTCTTTGGATTTTCCTGTCTGCTGCCCATCCTGACCTTTGGCTTGTCTGGTTATCCTTGCTTGCTGCCTGCCTTGACAATTGCTTCCTTTATGGTTATTATTTGTACTGCTCCTTAGTCTTTCAGTGTACTTCCAGTCTCTATACCCATTTTGTTACCTGGCACTAAAGATAAATCCCTGCTACTCTGAGCTCAAGACCTGGGGTCATCTGAGTACCTATGAGTATATAGTAGTCTATGGGAAAGGTGACTTGCTATAGGTAACTACCTTGTGTACACTTGTGGATTCTATGGATTAATCTGTTGTCCAGCTTGCTCATTATCAAAGAAAAGCATATAGACAATTATACAAAAGTGGAGTTTATTTTTAAAAATCACTGGGAAATTCCTATTATAGTCTCCATTTTAAGATCTCTTCTTGGCCTATGCCTAAATGTATTTATAGAAAAAATATTAGTGTTGAAAATCAGAAATGTACCTCAGTAGATTTAAGACCTGTAAAATGGCTACATATAGTTTTGACCTAAAAGAATTCACATTGTTTAACAGTAATTTAAGATTCAGAGATCTCAGTTTGTGGTCTATATTTGAGTACGTAAGGTGTACTTCTAGATCTCTTAAGAGCAAAATTTACAAACATATCACATTTATTAAAAAAGGCTAATAATTTTGAGTTGTTCTGTTACTTAATGCTTAATACTTAGTTGTCATCTGCCATTTTAACATCTTATAGCATGAAGTGCTCTAATAATAAGATAAACTCAGGTCTGTCTGATAAAAGTGTCCTCTCTTCAACTATAAAATAGACTGTTAATGGCAGGCCGTGCTGGCTGGGACTTGTAGTTCCACAAAGTAAAATAGTGTTTTACACATTTTTTTATATTTGTTTCACTTTATTACCCTACACCACCACCCCAGGGATGTAGGAATAGTCTTAGTGTTTTCAGCATGGGGCTGCACAATATTTTTTCCACTCTCTAGGGAATCCAACCCCGTGCTAGATTGCCATTATGGAGAGGGACACCTGCTGTGTGTCCCTCTGCTATAATGCCTACTACCCCCTGCTGCTTTTGTGAAATCAGGGGAACCTACACTTTCTTACCCCCAAATTTGTGGCAACCAGCACTAGGCTGGCAGCACTAGAGTTATTAGCAGTAGGTAGGGGGGGCCTACCAGCTTTTATTTTTTAAAAAATAAATGATTTACAGAGCAGGCGGATCGGCCAACTGTAATGCCGACCGACCCACAGGCTCAACTTAGACTAGCCCCATAGCTGCAGCAAGAGATATGGCAGAAGTGGAAGACTACTTCCACGTCGCTCCAGTTTGACAAACCCACACTATACTTTGCCTGCAGCAAAATGCCCTGATCACTCCCCTTTCTCGCAGGTTATAGTAAGTACCTTTACTGTGCGCTGTCATATCTGCCAGTTCTGATCATTCACAGAGTGATTTTGCACATCATACGCTCAAAATCAGCAGATATGTGCACTAATGAGTCAGGCCCATGGTCTCTCCTGTGGCTTTTATGTTTTCCATAATGTGATTTGTCTACTGTTCATGTGGAAAGTTCCATCAGATACGGATGATACTGATACTGAACTTATTTGCATTTGATGTTCAAATTTAGCTGAATCTCCTCTCTAGTCTAATCATTACACTGCAGACTTCTCATCTATAAAGTAATCATTGTTAAAGAGGAATCACACGTGGATCATAACTGATAGACAATGTGGTCAGCTCTGAGGCTTTTCAAAATAATTATTATCATGATCACTGGGATCTCTGGGATCATCATATGTCCTTCACTTTTCAATGTGTATTTCAAACACTGGAATAAGATCAGTAATCTGGGATTTAGCGAAAAGATCCAGTTTGTTATTGTGCTTACAAATGTCCTCTTCCAGGGCTTCCTGACTGTTCATGGGATTTTAGACTTCTTTGGGATATATCTGATGCTGGACAAAACAATGTTTTTATTCATGATTGTGCTAAAAAGTTTCCTGATGGATGTTTGTTTCTGGAACACCACCTGGCTCTCTATATTCTACTTTATCAGACTGGTGAACATTTCCCACCATTTTTTCCTTCGTATAAAAACAAGGTTCACGTCTTCTGTTGCTCATCTCATAATGGGATCAACGTTATTTTCAATTGTTATTAATATGTCATTCTATGGGTCAACAATCATTTCCATTTCCAAAAATATCACTGACAAACCAACAATGTATGATTATGTGATCACTGGGAATTATGCTTGTGCTATCTTCAGATTATTGATTCGATTTTGTCTTCCGTTATTCACTACTTGTCTCTGTATCGGGCTCAGTGTCACAACTGTAGTGAGACACGTCTGGAGGATGAAGAGAGAATCTCATGTAACATCTCCTCAGCTCCAGGGCCATGTCCGAGCTGTCAGGACAATGGTTGTACGTGTTATATGGGACATTGCTTTGTATTTAATAACAACAACTACAGCTTTATCGTCATTGTTACATATTGATCAATTTTTGCACTTAACCCTCTGGCTACTTATCCAGCTTTATCCATCTGTCCAGACCCTGATTTTATTCTTTGCAAATCCCAGGTTAAAGAGCAGATTATGTGGTCACAGCGTCACCCCCTGAATATAAAATCTTTACAGAATAATGTGAACTATGTTATGTCTCATTTCTTAATGAAACAAAACATACTATATCTGTAAATAATAAATACCTGAAGGATCATTGTTATCAGATGGGGTATTTCAACTATGTTATCATGTATTATAAAAAATATAGAAATCAATAGATTTTAAATTAACAGAATTTATGCATGAATTATATATTATTTATGCCTGGGACTATATTATAAGGCTGTGTGTTTCTATTAGTATAATGTAGTCATGTTTTACTTGTCATCTTAAAGTGTAATAAATAAATATTCTACCTATCCTTACAAGTGTGATGTCTGTGTCTGATTCACTAAGGAACTTAGGCAAGAAATTTCTTACTTAAATCTCCTGGACAAAACCATGTTAAAATGATAGGGATAAAAACTGGTTTTCTATTTTACACAAAATTTAAATACTGGCTGTTTTATCATGTAACACACAAATATCAACTTTAAATTTCAGTGTACAAATAAGATATCAAGTATTTGTACTAGGTGTAGTGTACTAGGGGTTTTAGATGTATGAAATTGATGGCCAACTAGGCCTAGGAGATGGCAGAGGGATTAGCAGTTGAAGTGGCAGAGGGAGGGGGACGGTGTAACGACAGAGATGATTACAAATATAATTTAAGAATATAAGTGAGGAAAAGGTAAACAAAGTGAATTGATGTAAACAAATGAGCAGCCTGATAGTGGTATGAAACTATATGTGGTTCTTGTAAGAGAACCTGCGGAAGAAGCCACATACCAGTGGTGAAATGCGTACAGAATGCAACCACCACCCAGTTTGAAAATTCCTTTAAACTAGATATTTACTTTTATTTTTATTACGCTAATATTCAAACAGTTATATAAAATATATAATTTTTTACGTACATCAGAAAACGCTAATATCATCATTAATTGGTGCAGTTAAAGGGTTGAGATCCAGATTTCTTATGTTTGTGAAAAAATAGGGTGTTGGTTTATATCATGCATATAACTAATTCATATAACTGATGTGTCAGGAAGCTTCTTTCTCTATCGCGGGTAGTAACATGATTGCAATTGTATCAATAGGGTACAGGGGCTCATTCCTAATGAAGTGATCTGGCATTTGCTGTGGGCACTTGTGTACCCTGCTGCTTTGGTGTACTATTCTTTTTCTGATATACTGTTGCCTGACTTTTGCATTGTTGTTTGATTTTCTTGTCTGCCGCCCATCTCAACCTTTGGCTTTGCTACTGGACCTCCTCGCTTGTGCCTTTCCTGACCTTTGGATTCTTTGGTTACTCCTGCTTGCTGCCTGCCTTGACATTTGCCTCCTCTCAGGTTATTTTCTAGTGCACTATCAACTGTAGTGCTCCTTAGCCTATCAGTGTACTTCCAGTCTCTATACCCATTCCTCACCTGTCACTCCAGATAAAGCTCTACTGTTGTGAACACATGTCCTGGGGGTATCCGAGTACCTGTGAGAATTTAGCTCTCTATAGGAAAGGTGGCTTGCTATGGGTGAAGACCTCTTGTACACTTATTGGTTCTATGTATTCATCTGTTGTCCAACAGGAGCACTTACAGTACCAAAGAAAAACATAGAGAATACTATACAAAAATAGAGTATATTTTTAAAAAGCATTTGCAAACTCCTATTATAGACGCCATTTTAGGATATATTCTTGGCCCTACCCTTAAATGTATTTATAGGTGGAATACTAGCATTGAAAATCAGAATTGTTCGTCAGTAAAAATTATTAGTGACAACTATGTCACAAATAAATGGTTTAGATGTAAAAGCTGTAACATGGGTATATATAGTGTTGATCTAATAGAAGTTAGGTGGTTAGCACTTCTGCCTTACAGCACTTGGGTCATGAGTTCAATTCCCGACATGGTCTTATCTGTGAGGAGTTTGTATTTTCTCCCCTTGTTTGCGTTGGTTTCTTCTGGGTGCTCCGGTTTCCTCCCACACTCCAAAAACATACTGGTAGTTTAATTGACTAATAACAAATTGACCCTAGTCTGTGTGTCTGTCTGTGTATGCGTGTGCTAGGGAATTTATACTGTAAGCCTAAATGGGGCAGGGACTGATGTTAGTGAGTTCTCTGAACAGTGCTGCGGAATCAGTGGCGCTATATAAATAAATGGTGATGATGATGATGATGATTATTTAGCACTAAAGAGTAATTTAATATTCAGGGATCTCATTTTGTGGTTTATTTTTCAGTATGTAGGGTGTACTTCTAGATCTCTCAAGAGGGAAATTTATGGACATATCAAACTTATTAAGAAAGACTGAATAACTTTGAGTTCTTCTGTTAAATCTCAATAATATTTGGTTTATGTTTCAATTTCAGATCCCAATAGCCTATACAGTCATGGCCAAAGGTTTTGAGAATGAGACAAATATTCGTTGGCTATGCAAATATCCCCCTCATCCTGTTCCAATTCCAAAGTGCCATCCTCAATTGGTGTATCACCGGCTACACTCGGGCTGTTCAGGCACACATCTGCAGAAATGCTGAAAGGGGCCTTTTTTATGGGTACAATATCAGAATGGTCATGATTACACATAGCACCCGTGGATAGACTCTCCTCAGGGATTGGTGTTATTTCTTAATCTGAACACACATTTTCAACTAATGCCTTACTGTTTTCTTGCAGCTCGGCTTTTACACATAAAAGTATTTGGGCACCACTTTTGGAGTCCAAATGACAAGGTCTTGCTTGGTCACGACTGACCTTTCAAGAAGTTGCCTCAGTAACAGTTTCAGATCTCGCACTCATAGAGGAAGGCGAAGGCCTCATTCTTTCTTGGCCACTGCATGTGTAGAATGGCATGTTGGCAATTTTAGCTTTTTTCTGCAGATAACTTTGTCTGGATTACAGCTCTTTTTTCTTGACCAAGGTAAAAGGTGTTTTTTTTTACATTTTTGTTTCCCTGAAATAGTGTTACCTGACTTAAAAACACTTTTACATAGGCTTTACCAGATGATGTACAGGGATTACTATCATCATGACTGGTGCCAGCAGCTGCTTGGTGCTCCTGGTCTTCTGTGTACTGTTGTGAATCCATTTTGATAACACCGTACACTTTGATTGCAAATTCAGAAGACAAGCCTGCAAGGTTTAGTATTTGTATAACAGCAATGACAATTAGCAATGGAGCAATGGAGCTCTTCTCATTGGGTGTACATAACACCACACACTTTGACTGCAAATTCAGAAGAAAAGCCTGAAAGGCCTAAAATTTGTATTTCAGCAATGACAATTAGCTCTGGAGCTGGAGCTCTACTCTTTGTGTGTTACCTATATAACACAGTAGCATTTTACTGCAGAATTACACCAACCCTGCCAGCACTAGTATTTGTATTTTTTGGCAATGAAATTTAGCAATGGATCTCTCCTTTTTGTGGGTTACCTATATAGCACTGCAGAATTTGACTGCAGAATTACACCAACCCTGACATCACTAGTATTTGTATTTTTCTGCAATGAGAATTAGCAATGGATCTCTCCTAAATGTCACTGTAGACTTTCTTGAACACTGCTACCCCCTCCTCATTCAATTCTATCTATTTGCCTGACCAACTGCTCTACACAGTGTGCTACCCCTTCTGTGTCTCAATTTCAAATGGCACTATATCGCCATGGAGGGCGGTATTTATTGATTTCAAAACTAGCGAGATCCGAGATCCGATTATGTAACAATAACATTTTGCCTCGTTTTTGATTACGAAATAAAGCGCTAAACTACCGAGCCCAGTAATCGGATCCCCTACGTTTGGGTGTGTTCGGTTCTCGAGGAACCGAGTCTGAGCATCTCTAATAACAATGGGAAACACATATTTTAATGTTCATTACAACCACCACTATATACCAAACAAGGGTAGTCAGTAAAACATGAATCAACGCTTGAGAGATACCCCGATGATATGCCTATGGCACTCGAAAGCGTAGCGTTCACTTCTTCAAGTACAGCAGGACATCATAGTATGTGCTGGGACATGAGCACAAACTGTAGGAACAATTGCACCCAAAATCATTAAGCTGCGTATGTGACAATGCATGTCTTGTTGACTTCGGCCGTTCGCAACGGCCAGGCACATTCATCATTTCAGGTACATGCAATGCGTTCAATATGCGTCCCTTAATGACTCAGGACCAACATGTCTAAAATTTAGTTAATCATCTTTGATCTATCTAGAAACTCTGAACCCCCTTACCAGACATGGCACTCTCCTCTATTTCTCATTTCCACGCACTGGATGCTACCCTCAACATCACTCCCTAAATCCAAGCTCTCTGCCTCTACTACCACATTTAAACCATCACCAGGATAAAGCTTTTCTCACCATTTACAATAGCAAAACTCTCATCCTCTCTAAATATCTCCTTCTTTAATTGCTCCAACCTACTCCTGTCTGGTCTCCCTCTCTCCCATATCTTCCCTACTTCAGTTGCTCATCAACGCCTTGGGGAGAGTGATTTTTTTCTTCTCTGCTGCTTTACTGCCACCTCCCCACAGGACAAATCTCTACACTGGTTCCCTGTTTCATATAGAATCAAATTTTAAATCCTCATTTTCACCTAAAAAAACTTTGTAATGTTGTCAAAACAAACACTGAACCAAGAGAATCAAACATAATTAGTTCTGTGGAGGTTGTTCAGATAAAAAGAGTAAAGGATCAGATATAGTGTTGAGATCAGATGGTGGTAGAACCTATCTAGCGGACAGGAAATTATGGCAAGGGGACCATTTAATGAAGGGGAGAGTGGAGATCGAGTTGGCCATACCTATAGTCTCCGATTTAAAGCTGAACTTAATTTTAGATATTATCTTGTGAAGAGCAGGAGGAAAAGGGTTCTTCCAGTTTTGGGCTATAGCCACTCTAGCTGCAATGAGGATATTTGGAGTAAGAAAAGATTCCTAGCACATCGGGTGGTGGTTTCAGAATGTGGGATGAATGACAGTCTGAATCAGTTTGTGTAATAATAGAAACAAATTTTATCATGGTAATTAACATTTCAACCTAACTAATGTTAGTTTATCCTATAATACATACATACATATATATCTACTATATAAATGCCTAGAGGCGTGGGTGTAAAAAAAAAAACCAAGCTGCAGCGCCACCTGCTGGGCAGAGTTATATACTAGGCCCAAATGCATGACAAGAACCTTTTTAACACCTTAAGTAGCTTGATTTGACTAGAATGCATGAGTATCATGCACGGGTTAACTTGTATATATATATATATATATATATATATATATATATATCATAAAACAACAGGGTATGTATGTGGGAGAAATAACAGTTATCTTATCAATAATGTGCCATCTTTTTCTAATTGAACGACTCTGCCGATGCTTAGTTTTAGATTTCACCATCACCAGGTGGTCCAGGAGGAGGTCCTTGATGAGTCCCAGAACGAGGGCCATGAGGAGGTCCATAAGGAGGCCATGGAGGAGCCTGAGGAGGAGGGCTAGGAGGAGGCCTACAAGCAATCTCTTTCCCAAACGACCCTTCTGTCTATTTCCCCAACCCACAAAGATTCTCTTTCCCTACCACACCATCAATCTCATACCCAGACCCTAGAAAAGCTTTAAATAAAGGAACCCCAAATGGAGGAGGACCAGGGGGTAAATGTATCAATCTGCGGGTTCTTCAACACCCGCGTGTTCAGCCTCTTCCGCGATTAAATTTAAAGTGGTGCTGCATTGTAAAGGGAAGTTTCCCTTTACAATGCACGCCGGAGATGAAGAATCCGGAGACATTTACCCCCAGGAGTCCAAAGTGGAGATGGCATGGAGCCACACCCAGGCCCCTGCAGAAGAATACAAGTTTCTTGATTGAAAATTTATTTTAAAAAATTGCAAAATATATATATATATATAAAATGACAAATGTTGGTTATAAAAAAGTTACTCTGCTAAAGAAAAATTGTGTGTGTGTTTTATTTTTTTTTTAAAGCAAATGTGTACTAATGTGATGAGTGCAAAGAAGGAATTGCACACCTGTGTATTCCTCTGTCAATAGGCAATACATATACGCATGTCATACAGAACAGATTGTGTGCTGGTGAATTAGATTGAGGAGCAAATCAAAATGCACGATACATGCACCAGTTTTTTACATCACATAAGTGAGTTAGTACCAGATTAATAAAGAAATGTTTTGGCTGTATACACTCGACCTTGAATATGGACCTGCGTATGCCCGATGTACATGTATTTCTAAAAAGTGCACATTATAATTATTTTGCGTTCCTTCATGAATCAGGACCTCTATGTCCATTGTCTATTAAATCTTTTACATGTTAAAAATAGCCATTGCACTAAATTTACATTTCAAAAGCCTTCCTACCAACAGTAAAAACAAATTTATATTTAGCAACTACAACCCTTCCCCTTCCCTGTATCAATGTAGAAGGGAAGAATATTATGACATATTATACCATAAGGGAGAGAGAAGTGAGAGGATAGATTGTGGCTGTTGGGATTTAACAATGAGGATCCTGTGATTTGGAATAATGACACCATTATACAGGCTGTTATATCACAGTGCAGGATTCATAATATATATCACTACAATAAAATTATGACACAGGGCCTGATTCATTAAGAAATTTCTTACTTAAGTCTCCTGGACAAAACCATGTTAAAATGATAGGGATGAAAACGTTTTCTATTTTGCACATAAGTTAAATACAGGCTGTTTTTACATGTAGCACATAAATACTTGATAGCTTGTTTGTACACTGAAATTTAAAGTTGATATGTGTGGGTTACATGAAAAGACAGCCAGTGTTTAACTTATGTGCAAAATAGAAAACTAGTCTTCATCCCTTTAATTTTAATATGGTTTTGTCCAGCAGACTTAAGTAAGAATTTTCTTGCCTAAGTTCCTTAGAGAATCAGACACAGACATCACACTTGTAAGGATAGGTAGAATATTTATTTATTACACTTTAAACTGACAAGTAAAACATGACTACAATATAGTAATAGAAACACACAGCCTTATAATATAGTCCCAGGCATAAATAATATATAATACATGTATAAATTGTGTTCATATATTTTTTTTTTTCCATAAAATACATGATAACATATTTGAAATACCCCATCTGATAACAATGATCCTTCCGTTATTTATTATTTACAGATATAATATGTTATGTCTCATTAAGAAATGAGACATAACATAGTTCACATTACACTGTAAAGATTTTTTTTTTTTTTTTTCGAAATAAGTTTTTATTGAGATTTAAAAACATAACATATATAACATTATGCTGTACAGATTTTATTTTCAGGGGGTGACGCTGCGACCACATAATCTGCTCTTTAATCTGGGATTTGCAAAGAATAAAATCAGGGTCTGGACAGATGGATAAAGCTGGATAAATAGCCAGAAGGTGATCTGCAAAAATTTATTTGGATCTAACAATGATGCTAAAACTATAGTTGCTGTAGTCAAATACAAAGCAATGTCCATTATACAACGTACAACCATTGACCTGACAGCTTGGACATGAGCCTGGAGTTGAGGAGATGTTACATGAGATTCTCTCTTCATCCTCCAGATATGTCTCAGTACAGTTGTGACACTGAGCCCGATACAGAGACAAGTAGTAGATAACGGAAGACAAAATCTAATCAAAGACCTGAAGATCAAACAAGCATAATTCCTAGTGACTCGAAAACCAGACATGGTTGGTGTGACAGTGTTATTTTTGGAAATGGAAATGTTTGTTGTCCAAAAGATTGGCATATTAATAGCAATGGAAAATAACGTTGATCCCATTAAGAGTTGAGAAACAGAAGATGTGAACCTTGTTTTTATGCGAAGAAAACAATCGTGGGAAATGTTCACCAGTCTAGTAGAGTAGAATATAGAGAGCCAGGTGGTGTTCCAGAAACTAACATCCGTCAGGAAACTTCTTAGCATAACCATGAATAAAAGCATAGTTTTGTTCAGCATCAGATATATCCCAAAGAAGTCTAAAATCCCATGAACAGTCAAGTAGACCTGGAAGAGGACATTTGTAAGCACAATAACAAACTGGATCTTTTCACTAAATCCCAGATTGCTGATCTTATTCCAGTGTTTGAAATACACATTGAAAAGTGAAGGACATATGATGGTCCCAGAGATCCCAGTGATCATGATAATAATTAATTTGTACAGTTCTGGAGCTGACATTTTCTATCAGTTATGATCCACGTGTGATATCTCTTTAACAATGATTACTTTATAGATGAGAAGTCTGCAGTGTAATGATTAGACAGAGACAAGAGTTTCAGATAAATTTGAACATCGAATGCAAATATGTTCAGCATCAGTATCACAGGTGAGGGCTGTGTATAATGGACAGTGCATCTATAATCAGGTGTCAGAGTGATACTCTGGCGTTATCTGATACTTGTTTATTTTATATCAGTATCATCGTTATCTGATGGAACTTTCCACATGAACAGACGACAAATCACATGATGGAAAACATAAAAGCCACAGAACAGACCATGGACCTGACTCATTAGTGCACATATCTGCTGATTTTGAGCGTATGATGCACAAAATCACTCTGTGAATGCTCAGAACTGGCAGATACGACAGAGCATGATTATTATCATTTGTTTATATTGCACAAAATTCTGCAGCGCTGTGTAGTAGGAGAATAGTATGTAGTACAAAAGCGTTGGGCATGAATTTTCCGACACTGGAATTATCGATGACATAAAATGACGACATGCACAGTACTGTGACAGCTATATGGTAGACGCAATGAAAAACAGACGCAAAATAAGCCTACACACAATATGCTGACCTGCAGACATCATCTACAAAACTAAAGTTACGACACAAATGCCAACAATCAATAATTCCGACATTACAGAAATATCTACACATAAATTTCAGACTTAAATATAATTTCCGACAAAACCAAAATCACTACATAATAAATGCCTACAATCAAAATTACTGACACTGTAAAAATTCTGACACACAAAATGACTACTCAGTTACATAACCTACAAAATAAAAATGTCGACATATAAACTTTAAATCTAACAATAATTTAAACTCCCAAGTAGATTTATTTGGCTAAACTTGAGAAGCCAATGTACTCACCATCAACATCTGTTAATGAAAATGGCAATAGTAAAATTAATCATAGTAATTGTTATGTAATTCCATATGTACCCGATTTGTTCAATCAATAATTTGCTATATTACACATTATGGTCTTTTTATCTGTTAAAAGGTATTATTTCCTTGTATATTATTAAAAGAATATGTCCTTCGTGGCTTAATTGTTATAAGTTAAATTTTTATTTATAATAACTCCCACTTCCCTGTCTTCTCTTGCGCTTTATCTCGACCATGTTTTTCATTAGTATATGTTGTAATTTATTCTCTACCCGTGTTTGTTACTACCATTTTATGCCATACTCCAAAATAATTCCTGCAGTTGTTATGTCTGTAATTTTAATTACACTTAGGCTGAGTGTGTATGAGTGTTATTATGTTAAACTTTAATCTGGTCTGGGAGGAACTAATATTAATAACCAATATTTTATGTACACTTTATGTAACTAACTTTATGTACACTTTATGTACACTTTGTGTAATTTTATGTAACCGACCTCCTTCCAGCCTCCCACCTTCCGCACTCCCTATCCTGCCCTCCTTCTACCTCCCTCCTCGTCATTCCCCTCTCTCCCCCTCTCCATCTCTGCCTCCGTTCTCCCCCTTTACTCCTCCTACCCTTGCGTCTATGTCCGTCCTACCCTCCCCTTAGATTGTACGCTCCTTCGAGCAGGGCCTCCTCTCCTCCTGTTCTCCGCCACCTTAACTCTGCTCTCCAGCTCCTTGTCTCCTCCGTGAGGTCCTCCTGCCCTTCTAACCCTCTAGCTACCCCGCTGGGGGCTCTTACCTCTTATCTAGCTGTACATTGAGCTTCCGAGTTACTGTGCTTTTCTGTTAACTGTACCGTGCTGTCTCACCCTGTATCGTGTTTCTGTCTGTCCCTGTACGGCGCTACGGATACCTAGTGGCGCCTTATAAATAAAAATTTATAATAATAATAATAATAATAATAATATACTGCAGCAGTGTATGATGTATAATTGTTAATGTTTATTGTGATCCTGATGGTAATTATTAAAATTTTATCAATACCTTTGAATATAATTGTTTTCAACATTAAAAGTATGTAATTTGTTTGGTTTGTTTTGTCTAATATTATTTAAAAAATGTTCTCTTTTACCTTATTGTTCATTACTGTTCTATACTTGTTATTATAAGATATTTGTTTAATTTTACGCAATAAGTGTTTCATCGTTTTACACCTAAGCAAAGTATGATATAATATATATATAAATATATATATATATATATATATATATATATATATATATATATATATATATATAAAATGTAAGCACTTCACAGACACATTTTGTAGTATATGTATGAATTTATTAATAATACATATTTTCATTATGTAAAATGCTTAATTTAATTCACTAAATGTAAAATTCATGCATGGCAAAATTGAATCCATTAATTGAGAATTTAAATCTCTTCTTGTCCATTCTTTTTTTTCACCTTGTTGAGAATTCAAAAAAGGATATTGTTACTATATGTAACTATATTCCAAATATTAACAATATTCAAAGCCCCCTTAGTAATTTAATTAGCATGTTCAATCAAATAGCTTAATTATTCATAATTTTAAATTGCAACATGAATCTTTTATCACATTCTATTAACATAGATTTTAATAGAAAAACACTTAATTTTTTTTCATGGAAGGCCCTATACCATCACTCTACGATATGCCAGTTATATTCATGGATAGCAGTGATAGACCTGCGTTATATATATAGATGGAAGGCCCTATGTCATCACTCCATGATATGCCAGTTATATTCATGGATAGTAGTGATGGACCCTTTGATATATATATATATATATATATATATATATATATAGATGGAAGGCTCTATGCCATCACTCCATGATATGCCAGTTATATTCATGGATAGTAGTGATGGACCTGTGTTATATATATATATAGGTGGAAAGCTCTATGCCATCACTTCAAAATATACTAGTTATATTCATGGATAGCAGTGATGGACCTGTGCTATATATATATATATATATATATATATATATATATATATATAGATGGAAGGCCCTATTCCATCACACCACAATGTTCCAGCTATAATCATGGATAGTAGTGATAGACCCCGTGTTATATATATAGATGGAAGGCCCTATGTCATCACTCCATGATATGCCAGTTTTATTCATGGATAGCAGTGATGGACCCCGTGTAATATATATAGATGGAAGGATCTATGTCATCACTCCATGAAATGCCAGTTATATTCATGGATAGTAGTGATAGACCCCGTGTTATATATATAGATGGAAGGCTCTATGTCATCACTCCATGATATGCCAGTTATATTCATGGATAGTAGTGATGGACTCTGTGTTATATATATAGATGGTAGACCCTATGCCATCACTCCACCATATGCTCGTTATATTTATTTATATCAGTGATGGACCCCATGTTGTCTTTGCATTAGTTGTCTGTATGGAATAGAAATTACTAGTAAGTATGATATTTCTCTTATTTAGACATTGGATCCAATAATAAAAATGCCTATTCTTCAGCAGTTGTAATTTCTGTCATAATAATTTTAATGTTTAAAAAGTTACATACAGTGTTATTTGACCCAAGAGTAATAATAAATGATTAATTACAAATCTGCTGTTTACATGCTCCAAACTTAGGCACGGAATAAGATGTGAACTGGCTGAAAGCCAGAGCATTTCAACCAAAGAAATTGTCTTACATGTGGCATTTGGCAAAGAGCATTGCAAGAAAAAACATGTGTTCACTAAGAAACACAGAGCAGTGAGTCATCATTGCAGGCTGTGTCCGGTTGCGTGGGTGTGGCAGAGGGTAACCACTCCCACCTATAGCAATGAATTATGGGTAAAGGTTTATAAGCCAGTGAGGCAGATAAATCACCCTCTTTCGATCACACCGCATACACACTTGGAAACTTCTCTTACACCTGGAGCCCACAGGACATAACCACTCCACAGTAAGCTTATACATTATCTGTCTGTAACTATTATATTTTTATATCTGTCTGTATAACTTTCTTTTGAATCTTTTACCTTATATGTATTCTGCCTGCAAGTTATAATTACTTCGCTTGCACATATATGTAAAGTTTATCATTTAACTCTCTGAATCTTTAAGTAACCTTTTCATATATACTTTGCAAAGGCTAGCTTCTCAGGAATGTTTGCTACTTACACTACAATGAACTCTACCTTCCATCCCCCTCATCTCTTTCTCACCCTGTATACTCTGACCACATGTTATCCACACAGGCACTATGCAATCTTCCTGTATCACTCTCTCGTTTATCTTATATCTTTCTCTCGCTTTCACTTAATATTTCCTTATCTACACTTAAACATATATCTGTTTATTTACCTTATATGTATTCTGCCTGCAATTTATAATCCCATCCCCCATCTTTCAGGACCACATGGTATACACACATGCATTATGCACTCCCTCAATTTGTACACATTTAAACATACACTCTTAAAACACATTCTTTCTCTCTCTTGTTACATCTATACACACAGTACATGGAAGAGCAATACTGACCATATACTCCTATACATTTCTGTCTTACAGCAAATACACTAGTACATATTGTGGCAAGAGCCCGCTACTGCAGAAGCACACGCGTACAACTTCTTCCTTTTTATGGTTCTTTATTGTCAGGATGGTAATAATGTTTTGACACCGTATACTTGCACAGCAATTATGGAGACCCTCAACGCTTACTATACATAGTCCAGCTCTCTGTCCAGATCAGCCAGCTAGCCCAGCGTTGATCTCCCTGAACAATGAAACAAGCAGGGTTTTATACCTGACACTCCTCCCACAGGCCTAGCTTAATGGCCAGGTGACACACCCACCTTCTCTTTAAAAGGAAACGCCCATCCTTGGCTCTGTTTAGACTATCAGACCCACCCTGTCTGTTTGCTGAGAGGAAGCAGCTTTTAAATCATGTAAGTAAACCAATTTTAAACTACATAAATGTTTTTACCTGGTTTAATCTCCACCTAGGTACATAACTGTGTCAATGTTTTACTCTACTTCCCTGCTTTCTCTGCATATTGCCAGCTAAATGCCTCCTTTTGTTACATATCACTCCCCCTAGCGTCTCCAAGTAGGGGGACGCGGACTTCGCGAGGAGCGCATATTTTCGTGACAACGCATCTGCATTTTTGTGTAGAATCCCAGGCCTATGTTCTACTGAGAACTTGAAAGGTTATAGTGCCAAGAACCAGCGGGTTACCTTGGCATTTACCTCCCGGTTGTTCTGCATCCATCTTAATGGTGCATGGTCTGTTATTAGGGTGAACTCTCTGCCTAGGAGATAATAGCGCAGAGCTTCTGTAGCCCATTTTATGGCGAGACATTCTTTCTCCACAGTGGCATATTTTTGTTCCCTTGGAAGCAACTTACGACTTAGGTACAGGACAGGATTTTCTACTCCATTTTTCTCCTGTGACAAGACTGCACCTAACCCAACACCAGAAGCATCAGTTTGGAGGAAGAACCTCCGGGTAAAATCTGGTGCATGTAGAACTGGAGAGGAACAAAGAGCTAACCGAAGATCAGACCAGGCGGTTTCTGTAGAGTTAAACCAGGTTAATCTATCTGGACAACTTTTTCTTAACATGTCCGTAAGTGGAGCAGCTCTAGTGGCGAAGTGGCTTAGAAACCGCCTTTAGTAACCTACTAAGCCTAAAAAGGTTCTTAACTGTGACTTTTTCTCTGGTCTTGTCCAATTTTTGACTGCCTCTACTTTGTCTAGCTGGGGATTTAGATGCCCTTGACCAACAATGTACCCCAAATATTTGGCTTCTCTCATGGCTATGGCACATTTCTCTGGGTTAGCTATTAACCCTGTGGACCGTAATGAAGCTAAGACCGCCTCAACTTTGGCTAAATGTGATCCCCAGTCTGGGGTATAAATCACTATATCGTCCAAGTAAGCAGCTGCGTAAGCTGTGTGAGGTCGTAGCAATTTATTCATAACCCTTTGGAAGGTGGCAGGTGCCCCATGCAACCCAAAGGGTAGGACTTTATATTGATAGAGACCATCAGGGGTGGAAAATGCAATCTTTGGCTTGGCCGTGGAAGTCAGGGGAACTTGTTAGATCAAGGGTTGTTAAATAATTGCTACCAGCAAGATTTTCCACTAGTTCATCCACACATGGCATCGGATAGGCATCAAACTGCGACATACTGTTTAGGCGCCTAATGTCATTGCAGAACCTAATTGTCCCATTGGGTTTCGGGACAAGCACAATGGAACTATTCCATTCACCAGTGGACTCTTTAATTACATCTAACTGGAGCATCTTCTTGACCTCCTTTCTCACGTCCACCCATCTGGCTTCTGGAATACAATATGGCTTCTGCTTGACAATGACTCCTGGCGCAGTGACAATGTCATGTTCGATTAAGGTAGTGCGCCCAGGAATGGAAGAGAAGACATCCCTGTTGCGGCGAATCATTTCTTCAGTCTGTTGTCTCTGTTAAATGGACAAGGCTGGCTCTATGGGCACTTCAGACTTTTCAATAGCAGTACTCACTACCTGAGGAGAGGTTTCCTCATCATGCCAGGGTTTAAGGAGGTTCACATGATATATTTGCTCCTCCCTTCTCCTACCTAACTGGTGGACTCTGTAATTAACAGGACCGACAGCCTCTAGAACTTCATATGGACCCTGCCAATGGGCGAAAAGTTTGCTTTCCTGGGTAGGAACCAGGACTAGGACCTTGTCCCCAGGCTTGAAAGATCGAACAACAGCACTTTTGTCATAACTTTTCTTCTGTCGTTTCTGAGCCTCTTTTACATGTTGCTGCACAATGGGCCCTATCTTTCCTAGCCTCTCATACATTTGGGACACAAATTGTACCAGATTTGGCTCCCTGGGACCTTGCTGCTCCCACCCTTCTTTTAACATATCCAAGATACCCCTGGGCTGTCTCCCAAACAATAACTCAAAGGGACTAAACCCTGTTGAAGCTTGAGGTACCTCACGGATGGCAAACATCAAATAGGAAATAAGAGTGTCCCAATCTTTTTTCTCTTGAGCCACTGCTTTCCTGAGCATGTGCTTTAATGTACGGTTAAAGCGTTCCACCAAGCCATCTGTTTGTGGATGGTATACAGAGGTGTGAAGTGCCGTAACCCCTAGCAACTGGCAAATGTCCTTCATCAAATTAGACATGAATGGTGTACCCTGGTCTGTGAGAATTTCTTTGGGTATTCCCAAGCGTGTAAACATCAATACAAGTTCTTTAGCTATGGTGCTGGACTTTATGTTTCGTAGGGGAATTGCCTCTGGATACCTGGTTGCATAGTCAAGCACCACTAGTATATATTGGTGCCCACGTGTGGATTTTTCCAGGGGCCCCACAAGTTCCATAGCTATCCGTTCAAAGGGAACTTGTACTATTGGTATTGGAATGAGAGGTGCCTTGTACATGGGTTTGGGACAGGTTCTCTGACAAATGGGACAGGACCGGCAATACTTTTTCACTGCCATGTGTACACCGGGCCAGTAAAACCTAAGCAGAACTCGTTCCCGTGTTTTATCCTCCCCTAGGTGTCCCCCACAGACATGTGTATGTGCTGCTTTTAACACTAGGGTTACATGGACCTGAGGAACCATTAATTGTTCTACTTTTTCCCCCTGTACATTAGCAACTCTATACAGGAAATTATTTTTAACAATAAAATATGGTATACCTTCTGCAGGCTGGGCGGCTTTCGCTACCCCATTTACCTCAGTCACACTTTTAAAGGCATGTTCCAAAGTGGCATCATTAAGTTGGTCTCGAGCAAAGTCCTGCAAAGGAAACAAAATTGGTATTGCGGACCAGTCCGTATCCTCACTGACAGGCGGGGTGGGCTCATCTGCGACATCACCGACCAATGCTAGTTTGGACTGTCCATGTTTCTCCACAGTTGGATGCTTTTGTGGAACTCCTGCTGTGACTCCCAGAATGGCATTCCGGTTTGGCGGTTCCCAAAGATTGATGTCCAGATGTTGTGGATTCTTAGGCGGTTCCTTTAAGACCGGGCTTCCGACCGTTGCATCAGTTGCCGGCATGTCTGTCCGGATCCGCTCACCGAGGACATCATTAAACAGTGGGAAGTCTCACCCCAAAATGAGTGGATATGGGAGTTTAGGTGCTATGGCAGCTACCAACATAACAGTTTTGTCTTTGAGTGTGACTGGTAGTATTGTTCTTTCATACTCCTCTGTTGTGCCATGTCGCAAAGAACTTTCACTTTGGGCAACCGAGAATTTATGGTTTCGGGTAAAGCAGAGCTGGAAACCAATGAGAGTTCACTCCCCGAGTCAACCAAGGCCAGAACCAGGTTTTGGTTGATTAGCACAGTCACCCGGAACAAACAAAGACTTCCTGATGTGGGACTCATGGTAAAACAGCTTGGAAATGCAGGTCCAATATGTGCTACAGAACAGTCCATGGGTTCCTGTAGTTTAAGACACTCTGCCTTAAAGTGGCCTGGCTCACCACATTCAAAACACTTCAGATTAGACAGTTTTGCACCTGGCCCTCTGTCCGTAGCAGTTTTGCCATTGGGCCCTGTGGCAAGGATTGTCAAACCTGGCTTTTGGCGTGGCAGCGGCTTTGGCACAAATGCAGGTTCTTTAGTCATTTGCTGTAGCACACAAAACCTTTCTACCATGGTGGCAAGCTCTTCATAAGTTTGTGGGTCTGATTGCAGAACCCACCTTTGCAAATCGCGGTTCAGCCCCCGGATGCAGTGATCTATCGCCAGAACTTCAATAATCCGAGAAGGCGAATTCTCCTCAGGCTGCAGCCATTTCTTTAAAATTTTAGAAAGCTCAGCCACTTGCGCTCTGACCGGTTTTTCTTTATCATAGCGTCATTGGTGATAGCGCTGGGCTAGGCCTCGCCCGGAAACTCCAATGCGAGACAATATCTCAGACTTTAGGCACAGATAGTCAGAGGCCCGTTCCTCATCTAGATCCATATAAGCTCGCTGAGCTTCACCAGTCAGATATGGCACCAGTCTCTCAGCCCAATCTTTAGGAGGCCATTTTGCCCTTTTTGCAAGTCTCTCGAAAGACACCAGATAGGCTTCTACGTCATCAGCTGGGGACATTTTCTGGAGAACAGGACCAGGTGGTTCATTTCTGTCATGCCTCACATGGCTTAACTCTTCTCTTAAGAGCCTTGTGTTTTCCACCTGTGCCTCGGAGACTTGTAGCATCTGAGCTTGCTGCTGTTGCTGCGCAGCGGCCACATTCACGAGGGTTCTCAGTACTTCCTCCATGTTGACGTCTGCGAGGGTTGGGTAGCGGAAACTTGCTTCCCGGAGTATCCCACTCCTGACACCACTTGTGGTAAGAGCCCGCTACTGCAGAAGCCCACGCGTACAACTTCTTCCTTTTTATGGTTCTTTATTGTCAGGATGGTAATAATGTTTTGACACCATATACTTGCACAGCAATTATGGAGACCCTCAACACTTACTATACATAGTCCAGCTCTCTGTCCAGATCAGCCAGCTAGCCCAGCGTTGATCTCCCTGAACAATGAAACAAGCAGGGTTTTATACCTGACACTCCTCCCACAGGCCTAGCTTGATGGCCAGGTGACACACCCACCTTCTCTTTAAAAGGAAACGCCCATCCCTGGCTCTGTTTAGACTATCAGACCCACCCAGTCTGTTTGCTGAGAGGAAGCAGCTTTTAAATCATGTAAGTAAACCAATTTTAAACTACACATATGTTTTTACCTGGTTTAATCTCCACCTAGGTACATAACTGTTCCAATGTTTTACTCTACTTCCCTGCTTTCTCTGCATATTGCCAGCTAAATGCCTCCTTTTGTTACAATATATATATATATACACACACAACATAATGGGATATTATATACTTACTTCTGAACTTTTAGCACTGTCTGTTTAATCTATAATGTACTATCTGTATTGTATGTATGCATTTATGTGCTGTATGTTTGATTATCTTTGTAAAGTAAAAGACTTGTATCTTTATGCCTGCTTTGTATGTTTAGATAACTGAAATGCATAGGATGAATGGATGTTTATATAGATAATGCAGTATAGTGAGGTAAATGATAGATTGGTATCTAATTAGCGACTAACACATAATGGTCGGCTATTTGACAGTGGAGGTCAATAGATGTATGTAATATTTAGGTGATATATATATATATATATATATATATATATATACATACAGCCTTCTCATACACAGGGATCGCGTAAGTCGCTCTTACGGATTTCTAGTTTGGGATGCGCAAGCATAACAACTGGGATACATTGTTTATGGTTGGCATGGTATTAAGGGAAAGCTCTAAAGGTTGAATGAAATAATGCCTCTAAAGTACATCTGAGATGTCACAGGTGCGCATTATTCGACGTGACTAAAATAGCGTGAAGATGCAAATTGCATTATATCCAAATAATTAATGAGATTGATTATTATTAAGATTAAAGGCATTGTATCATTATTTTGGCGGATGCCAGGATCCTATTACACGGTGTATTCAGTAATCCTCTGAAATTCCAAAATAACTTGATCCTTTTCATCTTATTTTCTGACCTATTTCCTACAGAACAAAGAATTCAGTATAGAAATAGCCTCAGGGAATCTGTCATTATATACCTGCCATACACAGTATTTTATAGATCCATTTAATTAATCAAAAAATCATCTTATTCATCCTCTTCTTAGCAAACAACATGCCCTTATTTTCCTTATAAAGGTCACACAGTTAATGTTAAACTTTAATAAAAAAAGTAGTAATGACCTTAAGGTAGCGCAGCGGTCAGACATTGCTCAAAGGACAGACTTACCGACAATTCAAGGGAAGCAAGCTTCACGCACCAATCCAGACTTGTTTGAAGATCCCCTCAGGCACTCGCTTTCCAACAGGCATAACACAATTTTAACGAAAAAAAGCATCACTTTGTTGCTTCATTTTCATAGCGTAGTGGTCAACATTGCACATGGTCACATATTGCTCAAAGGGCAGACTTACCCGTAGTTCGAGGGAAGCAAGCTTCACACTCCCATTTACAGTCAGACACCAACACATTACTTTGTTTAAGGGAAGACAGGACCTGTAAAAAATAAAATATTTTTATATGGTTGAACAGTACATAGAACTGGCAAAGCGCAGACAGTTTTTATAAGTACACACCCTGAATTTTGTGGTCACGTAAATTTATGTTGACAATGACTATCAGGTACAGCAAATTTATAAGTTGTACGTTAACACTCTTAAATAGGTCATCAGTGCCCATCCTCTCTTTGGCTGATGCAAGTTTGTAAAGCTGTTTCTGCTCCCTTCTTGGTGGTGTCCTTCTAGTGTTGGCAGTCACCTTCTCTATTTATGCTTTTGTCGTGTTCTGTTTTTTTGATAAAGGAGATGATCAGGTTGTAGACACATAACTTCTTCTCGCCCAATATACTGTTCCACCGCCGGTGCCAACCTTCCAATTTATTACTTGTTCCTGGAATGCCCAAACTGTTATTTTCATGCACTAACCCAGTGGTTCCCAAACTTTTGCAGTTCGCGGCACCCTTAGAGTCTCCATAATTTTTTTAAGGCACCCCTCCAAAATAATTACCAAGCAGTCCTGTTTTAGAAGTAGTTGGGTCAAAAAATTGTAATAAGTATTTAGGTCAGGACAGAAATGCTTATTTAGTTGTATGCAAAAATGCCCCCTCTGCATCCAGACACTCTGCCCTCTCTCACGCTGCCCCCTCTGCCCTCTGTCACGCTGTCCCCCCTCCTCTGCCCTCTGTCACGCTGTCCCCCCTCCTCTGCCCTCTATCACGCTGTCTCCCTCCTGTCACGATGTCCCCCTCCACTGCCCCTCTCACACTGTCCCAGCTCCTCTGCTCTCTGTCCCAGCTCCTCTGCCCTCTGTCACAGCTCCTCTGCCACGCTGTCCCCCTCCTGTCACACTGTCACTCTCCTCTGTCCCCTCCTTTCACGCTGTCACTCTCCTCTGTCCCCTCCTTTCACGCTGTCACTCTCCTCTGTCCCCTCCTGTCACGCTATCACTCTGCTTTGTCCCCTCCTGTCACGCTGTCACTCTGCTCTGTCCCCTCCTGTCACGCTGTTACTCTGCTCTGTCCCCTCCTGTCATGCTGTCACTCTGCTCTGTCCCCTCCTGTCACGCTGTCACTCTGCTCTGTCCCCTTCTGTCAAGCTGTCACTCTGCTCTGTCCCCTCCTGTCACGCTGTCACTCTGCTCTGTCCCCTCCTGTCATGCTCCTCTGTCCCCTCCTGTCACGCTGTCACTCTCCTCTGTCCCCTCCTGTCACGCTGTCACTCTCCTCTGTCCCCTTCTGTCACGCTGTCACTCTGCTCTGTCCCCTCCTGTCACGGTGTCACTCTGCTCTGTCCCCTCCTGTCACACCGTCACTCTGCTCTGTCCCCTCCTGTCACGCTGTCACTCTCCTCTGTCCCCTTCTGTCACGCTGTCACTCTGCTCTGTCCCCTCCTGTCACGGTGTCACTCTGCTCTGTCCCCTCCTGTCACACCGTCACTCTGCTCTGTCCCCTCCTGTCACGCTGTCACTCTGCTCTGTCCCCTCCTGTCACGCTGTCACTCTGCTCTGTCCCCTCCTGTCACGCTCCTCTGCACTCTCTCACTTTGCCCCCTCTGCCGCGCGCCAGCCATAAAAAAATCAAACAGAAACACTTACCAATCCGCGCGCCGCCGGGACCCAGCATCCTCCTCTCTCACGCAGCAGCTGTCACTGATATGACAGCTGCGTGAGAGAGGAGGATGCTGGGTCCCGGCGCCGCGCGGATTGGTGAGTGTTTCTGTTTGATTTTTTTATGGCTGGCCCGCGGCACCCCTAAGACAGCGCCGTGGCACCCCTGGGAGCCGCGGCGCACAATTTGGGAACCGCCGCACTAACCAATTGCTTGAGGTAAACAATGGTGATATTCTTGTAGATTGGTTCCGGGTTCTATTGCAATGTCTTCCCAGCACATAGTTTTCCTCAAAATATTTCAACACTGCTTCTGCATTGTCTGGAAAATGTCTTTTTAATTCTTCAAAAGCAGCCGGGATCTCGTTTGCTGGCAGAACTGCCAGGGCTTGCAAATGCCTCATCAGGAGTACAAAACCAGTGTCCACTCTGTATAGCTGAGATAATCCTGCTGTGTGGATGACTTTGTAAATGCTCTACCCCAAATGAAACAAGCAACATTTATGAGTGCATGTTCCGAATTTACGTTGAGTGAAATTGATAGCAGCAATCTCAAAATAGGTAAGGATATATTGTGGTGCCAGCTCGATGTCAAGCTCATTGGCATACTCCTTGAGGTCTTGCAAATACCTTTCATAACATTTCTGGCTTCTACTCGAAAGTAATCCATACACCAGGGGCACAATCCGTCGGGTGTCTTCATCTGTACCCACCGTAACATTTGAGGTGTAGATCTGATGAAATAATGTTGGGCAGGTCTTGAAGGTGTCATCCATGACCCAATATGAAGTTTTTGCAAATTTTCACAAGTAGCAAACAGTAAAATGCGTTCAGTTCTAAAAGTGCTGTCCTTTCCCAGAAATTGCTCCCCATCAATTTCCTTTAAATTTTCTTTAACATTTATCTGGTTGATGGACGTGGGCTGTGACGGCATATAAGTGAATCTCACCCTCTTCATCGATTGCCTGAGAGCAGCTCAATTTGGCAGATAAACTGTGCTGGTTGATGACATTTCAGCTGTGACATGTTAGATGATCTGTGCCGGGATCTCCATCGTATTCCGGGCCCGTTCCCTGCTGTTGTCTCTTGCTCTGGCAAAATTAGTTGTTTCTGTTCTCGCTGGATGGTTATGTTCGGTATGTGAAATTACTTACCGGCTATTGGCAACTTCAATGGTGATGATCGACAACTGCCAGTTTTCTGCTCATGACAAGGCCAATAGCACTTTTCTCCACGCTGTTTGTTCTTGCAGAAAAGGAAGCCATCAATGTTCAAATGAGATCCAACCTTCTGAGATGGAACAAGGGAAATAGAGTCTGCAGCCATAATTTGTAGAATATTGTAATCCGCGTCTAAAGAAATTGCAATTATTTTCTCTGATGGGTCACAAAGGTGGATACCAGCAGAATGGCATGCAGGTATCAAAAAGTATAAGATAGCAATATCAGTTCTCTGTAACAGAGTCAGGCAAAGCCAGATGTACCACAAGAATTAGCAAGCTTATTCAGTAGCATTAAATGGCAATTTGATGATTGTCACAAACATTTTTTATAGTGGTTGATGTGAGGTGCGACTATTTACTGTTATTGATTACACTTTGATAGAATGTCTATAAGATAGCACAAAGTGGCAAATGTCATCCTGTGTCTAGCTGGAGTAATTGACACTTATAAATTGAATTATTTTTGACTTGAAACAGGGACACGGTCACTTTATAACCTTGTAAAGCTGGCAAGTTGTCTGTTTTTAAATACATGAAGACTGTAATGCACAGACCCATGGCACTTGTTCCCAAACAAAGTGTTTAATATTTATAATCAACAAACGTAACGAATAGATGGCATTCCTTTTGTAAGTCAACTGTGATTCCATATATATTCATTGTACTTTTTATTATAAACAAACCATCGTGTTTTTTTTAACAAATACAAATTTTTACTCTATTTGGTGGATTGACTTGTAAAAATGTAAAAGCGTATTGCTGTGGGTGGACATAACAATGTTTCATGTCTGAATATTACCATCTCTATCAGGTAGCGTGAATTCAACAACTTTTGGTTACGGTACTTCCAAATGTTTAATTATTACATATGATTTATTTTACATTGATGTCTATTATGAAAAAAAATCTTAATTTTGAGGCAACAATATACATTTGCTAATAAGATAGCTAACTTATTTTAATACACTGTTTATTAATTGCTATCTACTCTATATAATTTTCTTGCTTTACAAATGTTTACAAGCGTTACAATATATTTTGAGAGTTCAAATATTTATAGTAGAAGGTTAATCATATTGAAATTTAGTTACTATGGCACATTTATATAAATTACGTTACATTCACAATACATGTATATCGTGTATCATTACAGTAAGGATGTACACTAGTTGGTAAGATCATGAGGTTGAAATGTGAGACAATCCACACATATTATGTTTAAAGGGGTGTCCATGTACACTGCCCCCTCACTATTCCTCTCTATATTATACCATTTACTTAGAAGAGGGGCATTCATCTACACTGCCCCTCACTATTCCTCTCTATATTATACCATTTATTTAGAAGAGGGGCATTCATCTACACTGCCCCTCACTATTCCTCTCTATATTATACCATTTACTTAGAAGAGGGGCATTCATCTACACTGCCCCCTCACTATTCCTCTCTATATTATACCATTTACTTAGAAGAGGGGCATTCATCTACACTGCCCCTCACTATTCCTCTCTATATTATACCATTTATTTAGAAGAGGGGCATTCATCTACACTGCCCCTCACTATTCCTCTCTATATTATACCATTTACTTAGAAGAGGGGCATTCATCTACACTGCCCCTCACTATTCCTCTCTATATTATACCATTTATTTAGAAGAGGGGCATTCATCTACACTGCCCCTCACTATTCCTCTCTATATTATACCATTTACTTAGAAGAGAGGTGTTCATCTACACTGCCCCCTCACTATTCCTCTCTATATTATACCATTTACTTAGAAGAGGGGCATTCATCTACACTGCCCCTAACTATTCCTCTCTATATTATACCATTTACTTAGAAGAGGGGTGTTCATCTACACTGTCCCTCACTATTCCTCTCTATATTATACCATTTACTTAGAAGAGGGGCATTCATCTACACTGCCCCTAACTATTCCTCTCTATATTATACCATTTACTTAGAAGAGGGGAGTTCATCTATACTGCCCCTCACTATTCCTCTCTATATTATACCATTTGCTTACAAGAGGGGTGTTCATGCACACTGCCCCCTCACTATTCCTCTCTATATTATACCATTTCCTTAGAAGAGGGTGTTCATGTACACTGCCTAGAAATGGTCAAGCTTGGGTCAACGAGAACCGAACAGACCCGAACTTAGCAGATTCGAGTACCGAGCCGAGGTGGCTCGGTACTTTCATGCACCCTCGGAATTGAAAACGAGACAAACCGTCATTGTTACGCTGTTGGATCTCATATCTCGCGAGTCTTTAATTCTATAAGTATCTCCCTCCATGTCGATCCAGTGCCATTACACAGAGGGTCACAGAAGGGGTAGCACAGATTTTGGCAGTCTCTAGTGTACTTGGGCAGTGTCATAGGTAGAAAAGAAAGAGGAGAGGTAGCTGTGTTATTCAAAGTCTCCAGTCTCTTGTACTGTGTTATATAGGTAACATACAAAGAGGAGAGCTCCATTGCTCCATTGCTATTTGTCATTGCTGAAATACAAATAATTGGTCTGGCAGGCTTGATCTTCTAAATCTGCAGTAACATTGTACTTTGTTATATAGGTAACAAACAAAGAGGAGAGCTCCATTGCTCTATTGCTAATTGTCATTGCTTAAATACAAATAATTGGTCTGGCAGGCTTTATCTTCTAAATCTGCAGTCACATTGCACTGTGTTATTTTACGTCTGCATTTTAGCATTCTCTATTATCGATTAATTCTCTATTATGGATCTATTCAAATTCCTCAACCACCCTCTTAACCTCACTACATTACCCTATTACCCACCGTTACACAATTTCACACAAGACAACTACCCCCTGACCAACATTGTTGTGTGACAGGATCATTTAGCTTATGAATCACTTTTACCTTTGCAGCCTGGCTGGGCCGAAATGCAAAATGTAGACTTAGCCTCATGTATCAAACTCCCATTGTCCTATAGATTGTAAGCTTGCGAGCAGGGCTTTCTCACCTCTTTGTCTGTTTTACCCAGTTTGTTTATTAGTTTACTGTGTTTGTCCCTAATTGTAAAGCGCTACGGAATATGTTGGCGCTATATATATAAATAAATGATGATGATGATGAGGAGACTGCATTTTCAGCATCGGCATTTTCAGCTTTGGAAATGTGACTATCACTGGTACAAAGACTGGAAAACAATATACATGCAAAAAAAAAAGCGAAATAAAGTAATAAGTGGGACACAGAGAGACACTGAAGGGGGACAGAGAGAGACACTGAAGGAGGGCACAGAGAGACACTGAAGGGGGACAGAGAGAGACGCGCTGAAGGGGGACAGAGAGCCACTGAAGGGTGACAGAAAGAGATACTGAAGGGGGACAGAGAGAGACACGCTGAAGGGTGACAGAGAGACACTGAAGGGGGACAGAGAGAGACACTGAAGGGGCACAGAGAGACACTGAAGGGGGACAGAGAGAGACACTGAAGGGGCACAGAGAGACACTGAAGGGGGACAGAGAGACACTGAAGGGGGACAGAGAGAGACACTGAAGTGGGACAGAGAGAGGCACAGAGAGACACTGAAGGGGGACAGAGAGAGACACTGAAGGGGGACAGAGAGAGACACGCTGAAGGGGGACAGAGAGAGACACGCTGAAGGGGGACAGAGAGACACACTGAAGGAGGACAGAGAGAGACACGCTGAAGGAGGGAGACAGAGAGAGACACGCTGAAGGAGGGGGACAGAGAGAGACACGCTGAAGGAGGGGGACAGAGAGAGACACACAGAAGGAGGGGGACAGAGAGAGACACGCTGAAGGAGAGGGACAGAGAAAGACACGCTGAAGGAGGAGGACAGAGAGAGACACGCTGAAGGAGGGGAACAGAGAGAGACACGCTAAAGGAGGGGGACAGAGAGAGACACGGTGAAGGAGGGGGACAGAGAGACGCTGAAGGGGGACAGAGAGATTTGCGAAGAAGGGGACACAGAGTGTGAGATGGCGAAGAGGGGGACAGAGTAATATGGTGAAGGGGTGCAGTGATATGATGAAGGGGCACAATGTGATGGTGAAGGGGCCTAAATACATCTTACATCATTTTGACCCAACTACTTAAAAACGGGACTACCTGGTAATTATTTTGGCTTAGGGGTGCCTTGGAAAAATTATGATGACCTTAAGGGTGCCTCGAACTGAGAAAGTTTGGGAACCACTGGACTAGGCAAACTCCTGTCCAAGCAACAAATGGGATAATCGGTATCACATGATAAGCTTTGGCCCAGGCAGAAAACAAGACACTCGGCGTCACAGGCTAATGTTTAGTCCAGGCCGCAAACAGGATAGTGGGGAACACAAGATTGAATCATATACCAGTAAGTAGACAGGGTTCACAACAGTCATATTGGAAGAAATAAGGAAAGAGATAAAGAATCTGGAAAAAAAAAAGGTTGCTATATAATGAAGCTGGCACCAATGAGCATCAGATGAACTCCCAGATGACACATAAAGGATATGACCATAATCACTGCAAGAAAACACAGCAGACTTTTCTGCATAGCTGCACAGTAACAAAACACCAAAAAACTGCATAGAAAATTAGTTAACTTGCTGTTCCTAAAACTGGTAATTCAAGAAGCGTCAATACAAGAATAGTTGGAAATGAACCATAATATTGTACATAATATGGAATAAGTTAAGGTTTATAACAAGCAAGTGTTGTTCATAAATGCATGGAATGATTCAAGGGTGCAAAGGTGAAAAATGTGTAAGCGGACAAGAGGACAGGAGAAAAGGCCCTGCATGTGGAGCTTACATTCAAATTGGGAGGAATCAGGCTGAGACGAGAGGGGCAGCACAGAGTGCTATAATGGGAAGAGGTGGGATGAATAGAAATGTTTTAGGACTGTTTAAAACTGGAAGCTTGTGAGACTTGGATTGGGATGAAAATATATTCCATAGGTGGAGAGTGGCATGAGAGAAGTCTTGGACTCTGGAGTAGGATTTGATTACCAGTGGGTCATTGGCAGTATTTTTCTATGTTACTAGTATTACTGTTAATAGGCATTTATAATGTATTGTTTGTCTCCACCTGTTATTTCCCCCAGTTTTCCCCCTCCCTTTCCCCTCTTCTTTTCTGTATCCCTACAGTTTGAAAGTTCTTCTCTATAAAAGCTTTTGATGGAAAAAAATATATGTTTGTTTTGGAAAAAATGGTATGGAGTTTTAGATCATTTTTATTTTGATAAATTATTTTATAATTAATAGAGATAAATCCAAGTTAGACAGATACTAATACTGCAAACTATTTCCTAGGAATATTGATTTTACATGAGCAGTGAAACTAACAGTTTATCCTAATTTACTACTTAATCAATTTAATCTCAAAATGTAAGATCTATTTTAATGCAACTTACACTCATGGAGCCTGTTTCGTTAGGGCACGCATTCTGCATTTACATGCCCATATTTAGGCTTTGCTTGCACCCGAATTTGTCAAAGCACTGATCACAAGATTTGTGCCCTTTTAGGTTTGGGCGCAGTGCTGCTCAACTACATAGGACGTCACACGTACGTATTTACCTGTCAGCGCATACTGAGCCGACGGATTGGACGGCATTACAGCCGCCTGACCCGTCAGCTGTAAGTGTAAGAAAAAGAAATAAAAAAATTAAAAATGAACGTGGTCCCCCTCTTCTAGTGATATTTACCCTAGTGCTTTAAGCCCACTGCTGGTTTCTGTGAGATCAGGGGAAATAAATTATTATTATTATTTATTTATATTGTGCAGCAAGGTTTCCGCTGCGCCGTACAAAATACAAAATACAGGACAAACAGTAGACCAAACAGGGTACAACAGTACAGAGTAAAGTGAGTATAGCTAAGACTTCAATAGCTCTAAGCATAGCAAGTACAGTGACGTAGGAGAAGAAGAAATGGTACTGAGACAAAGGAGAAGAGGGCCCTGCTCGTAAGAGCTTACATACTAAGGGGAGGGGAAATAGACACCAGGTGCAAGAGGTGTCAGTAGAGGGGATCAAGTACAAGAGGAGACAGGGAAGTGGAAGGTTATGAGAACAAGGATGAGAAGTTTAGGTGGATGGCTGATAGGCCTTGATGAACAGATGGGTTTTGAGAGGACATCTGAAGGGTCTAAGATTAAGGGATGGAGGGAGGTAGGTCGTTCCAGTGGAGAGGGGCAGCACAGGAGAAGTCTTGCATTCTTGCATGGGATGAATTTATATGTGCGGAGGAGAGGTTATGGTCATTGGCCGAATGCAGGAAACGGGCAGGAGTGTAGATAAAGCGGTGGTTGGATTTATTATTTTTAATAAATATATGTGGCTTTAACTAGGTGTGTGGTTTATTATTTTTATTAAAGTAATGTGGTTTAAAGAGGTTTGTGTGTTTTTTTTAAATTTTACTATGTGGAACTACACGGCTCAGCAGGCCCTGGGCGTCAGGGCATTTTGGCTTTTGTGGTTCTCCAAATTTAAGCATGCCCAGACAGTTAAGGGCAGCCCGTTCTGGCTTAGAACTGTAGCTCCACAAGTAAAATGGTGTTTTTTTTCGTTTTTTTTCATTTTGTTACACTACACCGCCACCTCAGGGATGTAGGAATAGTCTTCCCACTCTGTAGGGAATCCAACCCCGTGCTAGTTTGCCGTCATGGCGGAGGGACATCTGCTACGTGTCCCCCTGCTATAATGTCACCTACCACTGTCTGTTTTTTGTGAATTTGGGGAGGCGCCACACTTTTTTTTTACCCCCGAATTTGCAACAACCATCACAAGGCTGGCAGCACTATAGATAATAGCATTAGGTAGGGGGGGGGGTGGCACATGATTTTTTAAAGAAAAAAAATAAAATTATATTTTTTACACTGTATAGAGCAGGCGAGTCTGCAAACTGTAATGCCGGCCGACCCAAAGGCTCAACTTAGCCCCATAGCTGCAGCAAGAGATATGGCAGAAGTGGAAGGCTACTTCCAGGGCGCTCGAGTTTGACAAAATCACACTATAAATTGTCTGCAGAAAAATGCCCCTTCCTTGCCCCGATCACTCCCCTTTCTCGCAGGCTATAGTGAGTGCCTTTTCCATGCGCTGTCGTATCTTCTGGTTCTGAGCATTTGCAGAGTGATTTTGCACATCATACGCTCAAAATCAGCAGACGTGCACTAATGAGTCAGGCCATGGTCTCTCCTGTGACTTTTATGTTTTCCATCATGTGATTTGTTTTCTGTTCATGTGGAAAGTTCCATCAGATAAGGATGATACTGATATAAAATAAACAAGTATCAGATGACACCAGAGTATCACTCTGACACCTGATTATAGATGCACTGTCCATTACACACAGCCCTCACCTGTGATACCGATACTGAACATATTTGCATTTGATGTTCAATTTTATCTGATTCTCCTGTCTCAGTCTAATCATTACACTACAGACTTCTCATCTATAAAGTAATCATTGTTAAAGAGGAATCACACGTGGATCATAACTGATAGAAAATGTGGTCAGCTCTGAGGCTGTGCAAATTAATTATTACCATGATCACTGGGATCTCTGGGATCATCATATGTCCTTCACTTTTCAATGTGTATTTCAAACACTGGAAAAAGATCAATAATCTGGGATTTAGCGAAAAGATCCAGTTTGTTATTGTGCTTACCAATGTCCTCTTCCAGGGCTTCCTGACTGTTCATGGTATTTTAGACTTCTTTGGGAAATATCTGATGCTGGAAAATACCATCATTTTATTCATGATTATGCTAAGAAGTTTCCTGATTGATGTTAGTTTCTGGAACTCCACCTGGCTCTCTATATTCTACTCTACTAGACTGGTGAACATTTCCCACCATTTTTTCCTTTGTATAAAAACAAGGTTCACATCTTCTGTTCCTCAACTCTTAATGAGATCAACATTATTTTCCTTTGTTACTAATATGTCATTCTATTGGACAACAATAATTTCCATTTCCAAAAATAACACTGACACACCAACCATGTCTGGTTTTCAAGTCACTGGGAATTATGCTTCTGTCATCTTCAGATCATTGATTAGATTTTGTCTTCCATTATCTACTACTTGTCTCTGTATCGGGCTCAGTGTCACAACTGTACTGAGACACGTCTGGAGGATGAAGAGCGAATCTCATGTAACATCTCCTCAGCTCCAGGCCCATGTCCGAGCTGTCAGGACAATGGTTGTACGTGTTATATGGGACATTGCTTTGTATTTGATTACAACAACTGTAGCTTTTGCATCATTGTTAGATCTTGATCAATGTTTGCAGTTCACCCTCTGGCTATTTATCCAGCTTTATCCATCTGTCCAGACCATGATTTTATTCTTTGCAAATCCCAGGTTAAAGAGCAGATTATGTGGTCACAGCGTCACCACCTGAATATAAAATCTTTACAGGATAATATGAACTATGTTATGTCTCATTTCTTAATGAGACAAAACATATTATATCTGTAAATACTAAATAACTGAAGGTTCATTGTTTTCAGATGGGGTATGTTATCATGTATTATAGGGAAACAAATCAGAAATAAATTATTAGACACATTTTATACATATATATATATTATTTATTCCTGGGACTTTATTATAAGGCTGTGTGTTTCTATTAGTATAATGTAGTCATGTTTTACTTGTCAGCTTAAAGTGTAATAAATAAATATTCTACCTATCCTTACAAGTGTGATGTCTGTGTCTGATTTACTAAGGAACATAGGCAAGAAATTTCTTACTTAAGTCTCCTGGACAAAAACCATGTTAAAATAAAAGGGGTGAAAATTAGTTTTCTATTTTACACATAAGTTAAATACTGTCTGTATTTTCATGTAACACACAAATATCAACTTTACATTTCAGTGTACAAATAAGCTATCAAATATGTGTGTGCTACATGAAAATACAGACAGTATTTAACTTATGTGTAAAATAGAAAACTAGTTTTCACCACTTTCATTTTAACATGGTTTAGTCCAGGAGACTTAAGTAAGAAATGTTTTGCCTAAATCCCTTAACGAATGAGGCCCTGTGTCATTATTTTATTGTAGTGATATAAATATAAATTTAATGCAATGGCTATTTTTAACATGTAAACGATCTCACAGACAATGGATATAGAGGTCCACAAAATATTTATAATGTGCACTTTTTAAAAATGCATGTACATCGGGTATACGCAGGCACATATTCAAGGTCGAGTGTATGCAGCCAAAACATTCCTTTATTAATATGGTACTAACTCACTTACGTGACATAAAAACTGGCGCATGCACGATTTGATTTGCTCCTCAATCTAATTCACTGTCACAAATTATTTTCTGTATGACATGCATATATGTATTGCCTACTGACAGAGGTTTGCAATCATCACATTAGGACACATTTGCTTTAAAAAAAAATTAAAACAGAAACACAAAATACCTTTTTTTATAACCAACATTTGAAAGTAAACTTTTTGAGCAGAAATTTTAATTTTTTTCAGATATTTTGCAATTTTTTAAAATAAATTATTAAATCAAGGATCTTGTATTCTTCTGCAGGGGCCTAGTTTGGCTCTGTGACTTCTCCACTTTGGCCCCCTGGCCCTCCTCCATTTGGGGTTCCTGGGCTTCCTCTATTTGGAGCTTTTCCAGGGTCTGGGAATGGAATTGCTGGTGGGTTGGGAAAATAGAAGGAAGGGTTCCTTGGGAAAGGGATTGTTCGTTGGTCTCCTTCTAGCCCTCCTCCTCAGCCTCCCCCATGGCCTCCTCATGGACCTCCTCCTGGCCCATCTGGGAATCTGAAACTAAGCATCGGCAGAGGTGTTCTGTTAGAATAAAGATGGCACATTTTTTTTAAGATGACTGTTATTTCTCCCACATACATACATACCCTGATATGTTTTATGATATATGATATATATATATATATGATAAACTGACATAAATTAGGTTGAACTGTTAATTATCATGATAAAATGCCTTTCTGTTATTACACAGACTGATTCAGACTGTCATTCATTCCACATACCTGAAACCACCACCCGGTGTACTAGGAATCTTTTCTTACTCCAAATATCCTCTTTGCAGCTAGAGTGGCTATAGCCCAAAACTGGAAGAACCTATTACCTCCTGCTCTTCCTAAGATAATATATAATATTAAGTTCAGCTTTCAAATGGAGACTAAAGGTATAGCCTAATCGATCTCCATACTCCCCTTTATTAAATGGTCCCCTTGGCATAATTTCCTGTCTGCTGGGGAGGTTCTACCAGCACCTGATCTCAATTCCATATTTGATCATTTACTCTTTAGTCTGAACAACCTCACACAGAACTAATAATGTTTGGTTCTCCTGGTTAAGTGATTGTTTTGTCAATGTTGCAAAGTTTTACTGTCACTGTTTTCTATGTTACTAGTCTTACTGTTATTATTTGTTTATAATGTATTGTTTGTCTGCACCTGTTATTTCCCCCAGTTTTTGTTGAAAATAAATATATATGTTTGTTGAGAATATGAAAAAAGGGTATGGAGTTTTAGATAATTTTTCTTTCGATAAATTCTTTGGAATTATTAAAGATTCTGGAGTAACAGCAAAAAGATAATTTAAATAGACTTGAATTATTAACTGTTTAATCATATTCTCAGTCCTCCATTTGCAGATACTGTTCTCTAATGAACTAAAGGTTTGTAACCACATCTAGACATTATTAAAAAAAACTAGATTATTGAAAGAAAAAGGTTAAAGCTTCATAAATAAAAAGGAGATTAACATCCATTCATCCTATGCATTTCAGTTATCTAAACATACAAAGCAGGCATAAAGATTCCAGTCTTTTACTTTGCAAAGATAATCAAACATACAGTACATAAATGCATACATACAATACAAATATTAAATTATATATTAAACAGACAATGCTAAAACTTCAGAAGTAAGTTTATAATATCCTATTTTGTTGTGTGTGTGTGTATATTTATATTTACTAGTGTATATGCTGTAAGACAGAAATGTATAGGAGTATATGTTCAATATTGCTCTTTCGTGTACTGTGTGTATAGATGTTACAAGAGAGAGAAGGAATGTGTTTAAAGAATGTATGTTTAAATGTGTACAAAATCAGAGAGTACATAATGCATGTGTGTATAGCATGTGGTCCTGAAAGATGGGGGATGGAATTATAAATTGAAGGCAGATTACATATAAGGTAAATAAACAGATATAGGTTTAAGTGGTAGATAAAGAAAGATTAAATGAAAGAGAGAGAAAGATATAATATAAATGAGAGAGTGATACAGGAAGATCGCATAGTGCCTGTGTGGGTAACGTGGTCAGAGCATACAGGGTGAGAAAGAGATGAGGGGGATGGAAGTTAGAATTCATTGTAGTGTAATTAGCAAACATTCCTGAGAAGCTAGCCTTTGCAAAGTATATATGAAAAGGGTACTTTAAGATTCAGAGAGTTAAATGGAAAACTTTACATATATGTGCAAACAAAGTAATTATAAGTTGCAGGCACAATACATATAAGGTAAAAGTTTCAAAAGAAAGTTATACAGACAGATATAAGAAGATAAAAGTTACAGACAGATAATGTATAAGCGTGTGGAGTGGTTATGTCCTGTGGGCTCCAGGTGTAAGAGAAGTCCCCAGCTTCCAAGTGTGTATGTGGTGTGATGGAAAGAGGGTGATTTGTCTGCCTCACTGGCTTATAAACCTTTACCCATAATGCATTGCTTCAGGTGGGAGTGGTTGACCTCTGCCACACCCACGCAGCCGGACACAGCCTGCAATGATGACTCAATGCTCTGTGTTTCTTGGTGAGCACATGTTTTTCCTTGCAATGCTCTTTGCCAAATGCCACATGTAAGACAATTTCTTTGTTTGAAATGCTCTGGCTTTCGGCCAGTTCATATCTTAATCTGCGCCTAAGTTCGGAGCATATAAACAGCAATGGAATGCTAGGAGCCATTATGCATGGCTCAAGCACGCCCACCGCGACTTCGTCACCAGTGGTGATACAGGAGCTCCTTCACACACATGGATAAGAATATTTACATTAAATTGATTAGGACCACAGTGAATATATGTTTTAGATTTGTAATTTAATCGTTTATTATTATTCTTGGGTAAACTAACACTGTATGTAACTTTTTAAACATTAAAATTATTATGACAGAAATTTCAGTTGCTGAAGAATAGGCATTTTTATTATAGGATCCAATGTCTAAATAAGACAAATAACAAACTTGTTATAATTTGTATTCCATATAGACAACTAATGCAAAGACAGCATGGGGTCCATCACTAATATATAAATAAATATTACTAGCATATGGTAGAGTGATGACATAGGGCCTTCCATCTATATATATTACACAGGGTCCATCACTGCTATCCAAGAATAAAACTGGCATATCGTGGTGTGATGACATAGGGCCTTCCATCTATTTATATAACACGGGGTCCATCATTGCTATCCAAGAATATAACTGGCATATCGTGGAGTGATGACATAGGGCCTTCCATCTATATATATAACACGGGGTCCATCACTGCTATCCATGAATATAACTGGCATATCTTGGAGTGATGACATAGGGCCTTCCGTCTATATATATATATAACACGGGATCCATCACTACTATCCATGTATATAACTGGCATATCTTGGAGTGATGACATAGGGCCTTCCGTCTATATATATATATATATAACACGGGATCCATCACTACTATCCATGTATATAACTGGCATATCGTGGAGTGATGACATAGGGCCTTCCATCTATATATAACACGGTGTCCATCACTGCTATCCATGAATATAACTGGCATATCGTGGAGTGATGACATAGGACATTCCATCTATATATATAACACGGGGTCCATTGCTACTATCCTGGAATATAACTGGCATAACTTAGATTGATGGCAAAGGGCCTTCCATATATATATATATATATATATATATATATATATATATATAACACAGAGTCCATCACTACTATCCATGAATACAACTGGCATATCGTGGAGTGATGGAATAGGGTCTTCCATCTATATATATATATATAACACAGGGTCCTTCACTACTATCCATGAATAAAACTGGCATATCGTGTAGTGATGACATAGGGCCTTCCATCTATATATTTAACACGGGGTCCATCATTACTATCCATGTATATAACTGGCATATCGTGGTGTGATGACATAGGGCCTTCCATCTATATATATATAACACAGAGTCTATCAGTGCTATCCATGAATACAACTGGCATATCGTGGAGTGATGGAATAGGGTCTTCCATCTATATATATATATATAACACAGGGTCCATCACTAATATCCATGAATAAAACTGGCATATCGTGTAGTGATGACATAGGGCCTTCCATCTATATATTTAACACGGGGTCCATCATTACTATCCATGTATATAACTGGCATATCGTGGTGTGATGACATAGAGCCTTCCATCTATATATATAACACAGGGTCCATCACTACTATCCAAGAATATAACTGGTATATTGTTGTGTGATTGCATAGGGCCTTCCATCTATATATATATATATATATATATATATATATATATAACACAGGGTCCATCACTGCTATCCATGAATATAACTGGCATATCCTGGTGTGATGACATAGGGCCTTCCATCTATATATATAACACAGGGTCCATCACTGCTATCCATGAATATAACTGGCATATCATGGAGTGATGGTATAGGGCCTTCCATCTATATATATAACACAGGGTCATTCACTGCTATCCATGAATATAACTGTTATATTGTGAAATGATGACATAGGGCCTTCCATCTATATATATATAACACAGGGTCCATCACTGCTATCCATGTATATAACTGGCATATCGTGGTGTGATGACATAGAGCCTTCCGTCTATATATATATAACATGGGATCCATTACTACTATCCAAGAATATAACTGGTATATCGTGGTGTGATTGCATAGGGCCTTCCATATATATATATATATATATATATATATATAAAAGCACAAAATCAATATAATAAGGCGCTAGCAACCACACTGTAACCACCAATTTATATAATTGGTATAAGAATGTACCAGATGATCAGTCCCGTAATAGAAAAACACATATAGCTCAATTTAAGAGCGACAGCCACAGATGACTTGTGTCCAGATGGTTAATCCGGAGAAATGGGGGTAACTGTTGATAGAAAAAACAAGTAGGGCGCCCAATGTGTAGTATTAGATAGAAATGGGGACGATGTAATAAACTGCGTACCGTAAGGATTCCAGGATCATGTAGTATGGTAGGAGTTCCTCTTCAGAGGTAATACCTCCCCCTCGCCCACAGGATGACGACAATGTGGATATATAAAAGCACATATAGTGTAGTATGGTTGTATAATATAACACCAATTGTGATGAATCTTCCACCACTATCAATAGTGGAAGCCCACAAACCAAATGGCTTAATATTAGGTAAACACCTCCAAATAGAAACAAAAAATCTGCGTACCAGAAATCCTGTTATATAAGTAGCGTATGTGTGCTCAGGATCAACAGTCCATCATAGTGTAATCAATCAGACAGATGTCATAGGCAGGCAGACAAAAACAGAATTGCCATGTCAGAGTAAAAAATAACGATTTAATAAAAAGAGTAATATAAACTCACATGAGGTACAGAAATGATGTCAGTAGAATATTAGTAGAATCAATAGCTCAACGTGTTTCGTTCCAACACCGTGGGACTTCCTCATTTAACACAATAATACTCATACACACTCAGCCTAGGTGTAATTAAAATTACAGACATAACAGCTGCAGGAATTATTTTGGAGTTTGGCATAAAATGGTAGTAACAAATACGGGTAGAGAATAAATTATAACATATACTAATGAAAAACATGGTTGAGATAAAGCGCAAGAGGAGACAGGGAAGTGGGAGTTATTATAAATTAAAATTTAACTTATAACAATAATTTTAATAAAATAAAAAGAAAAAAAACATTTTAACTGTTAAAAAGACCATAATGTGTAATATAGAAAATTATTGATTGAAGAAATCGGGTACATATGGAATTACATAACAATTACAGTGATTATTTCTACTATTGCCATTTTCATTAACAGATGTTGATGGTGAGTACATTGGCTTCTCAAGTTTCACCAAATAAATCTACTTGGGAGTTTAATTTATTGTTAGATTTTAAAGTTTATATGTCAACATTTTTATTTTGTAGGTTATGTAACTGAGTAGTCATTTTGTGTGTCAGAAATTTTACATTGTCAGTAATTTTGATTGTAGGCATTTATTATGTAGTGATTTTGGTTTTGTCGGAAATTATATTTAAGTCTGAAATTTTTGTGTAGATATTTCTGTAATGTCGGAATTATTGATTGTTGGCATTTGTGTCGTAACTTTAGTTTTGTAGATGATGTCTGCATGTCAGCTTATTATGTGTAGGCTTATTTTGCGTCTGTTTTTCATTGCATCTACCATATAGCTGTCACAGTACTGTGCATGTCATCATTTCATGTCGTTGATAATTCCAATGTCGGAAAATTCATGATCAACGCTTTTGTACTACATACTATTCTCCTACTACACAGCGCTGCAGAATTTTGTGCAACATAAACAAATGATAATAATCATGCTCTGTCGTATCTGCCACTTCTGAGCATTCACAGAGTGATTTTGTGCATCATATGCTCAAAATCAGCAGATATGTGCACTAATGAGTCAGGTCCATGGTCTGTTCTGTGGCTTTTATGTTTTCCATCATGTGATTTGTCTTCTGTTCATGTGGAAAGTTCCATCAGATAAGGATGATACTGATATAAAATAAACAAGTATCAGATGACACCAGAGTATCACTCTGACACCTGATTATAGATGCACTGTCCATTATACACAGCCCTCACCTGTGATACTGATACTGAACATATTTGCATTCGATGTTCAAATTTATCTGAATCTCCTGTCTCTGTCTAATCATTACACTGCAGACTTCTCATCTATAAAGTAATCATTGTTAAAGAGATATCACACGTGGATCATAACTGATAGAAAATGTGGTCAGCTCTGAGGCTGTGCAAATTAATTATTATCCTGATCACTGGGATCTCTGGAATCATCATATGTCCTACACTTTTCAATGTGTATTTCAAACACTGGAATAAGATTAGTAATCTGGGATTTAGCGAAAATATCCAGTTTGTTATTGTGCTTACAAATGTCCTCTTCCAGGGCTACTTGACTGTTCATGGTATATTAGACTTCTTTGGGATATATCTGATTCTGAACAAAACCCTGTATTTATTCATGATTATGCTAAGAAGTTTCCTGATTGACTTTAGTTTCTGGAACTCCACCTGGCTCTCTATATTCTACTTTATCAGACTGGTGAACATTTCCCACCATTTTTTCCTTCGCATAAAAACAACGTTCACATCTTCTGTTCCTCAACTCTTAATGGGATCAACGTTATTTTCCATTGCTATTAATATGCCAGTCTTTTGGACAACAAACATTTCCATTACCAAAAATAGCACTGACAAATCAACCATGTCTGGTTTTCGAGTCACTAGGAATTATGCTTGTCTGATCTTCAAGTCATTGATTAGATTTTGTCTGCCGTTATCTACTACATGTCTCTGTATTGGGCTCAGTGTCACAACTGTACTGAGACACATCTTGAGGATGAAGAGAGAATCTCATGTAACATCTCCTAAGCTCCAGGGCCATGTCCGAGCTGTCAGGTCAATGGTTGTACGTTGTATAATGGACATTGCTTTGTATTTGACTACAGTAACTATAGTTTTAACATCATTGTTAGATCCTGATCAATGTTTGCAGTTCACCCTCTGGCTATTTATCCAGCTTTATCCATCTGTCCAGACTCTGATTTTATTCTTTGCAAATCCCAGGTTAAAGAGCAGATTATGTGGTCGCAGCGTCACCCCCTGAAAATAAAATCTTTACAGAATAATGTGAACTATGTTATGTCTCATTTCTTAATGAGACAACATATCATATCTGTAAATAATAAATTACTGAAGGATCATTGTTATCAGATGGGGTATTTCAAGTATGTTATCATGTATTTTATGTAAAAAAATAAAAAAATATAGAAATCATTAGAGTTTAAATGAACACAATTTATACATGTATTATATATTATTTATTCCTGGGACTAGATCATAAGGCTGTTTGTTTCTACTAGGATGATATAGTCATGTTTTACTTGTCAGCTTAAAGTGTAATAAATAAATATTCTACCTATCCTTACAAGTGTGATGTTTGTGGGCCTGATTCACTAAGGAACTTAGGCAAGAAATCTCTTACTTAAGTCTCCTGGACAAAACCATGTTAAAATGAAAGGGGTGAAAATTAGTTTTATATTTTGCACATAAGTTAAACACTGGCTGTTCTATCATGTAACACACAAATATCAATTTTAAATTTCAGTGTACAAAAAAGATATCAAGTATTTGTGTGCTACATGATAAAACAGCCAGTGTTTAACTTATGTGCAAAACAGAAAACTAATTTTCACCCCTTTCATTTTAACATGGTTTTGTCCAGGAAACTAAAGTAAGAAATTTCATGCCTAAGTTCCTTAATAACTCAGGCCCTGTGTCATTATTTTATTGTAGTGATATATATCATGAATCCTGCACTGTGATATAAAGTCCTGGATAATGGTGTCAATATTCATAATCACAGGATTCTCATTGTTAAATCCCAACAGCCACAATCTATCCTCTCACTTCTCTCTCCCTTATGGTGTAATATTTCATAATATTCTTCCCTTCTACATTGATACAGGGAAGGGGAAGGGTTGAAGTTGCTAAATATAGATTTGTTTTTACTGTTGGTAGGAACGCTTTAGAAATGTAAATTTAGTGCAATAACTATTTTTTAACATGTAAAAGATTTAATAGACAATGGACATAGAGATCCTGATTCATCAAGGAATGCAAAATAATTATAATGTGCACTTTTTAAAAATGCATGTACATAGGCCATACACAGGTCAATATTCAAGGTAGAGTGTATGCAGCCAAATCATTCCTTTATGAATATGTTACTAACTAATTTACGTAACATAAAAAGTGGTGCATGTATCGGTGCATTTTTATTTGTTTCTTAATCCAATTCACCAGCACACATTCTTTTCTGTACGACATACATATATGTATTGCCTACTGACAGAGGAATACACAGGTGTGCAATTCCTTCTTTACGCTCATCACATTAGTACACATTTGCTTCAAAAAATAAAGCACACACACAGTTTGTCTTTAGCTGAATACCTTTTCATAACCAACATTTGAAAATAAACTTTTTGAGCAGAAATTTTTCATTTTTTATATATATTTTGCCATTTTTTAAAATAAATTTTTCAATCAAGAAACTTGTATTCTTCTGCAGAGGCCTGGGATTGGCTCCATGACTTCTCCACTATGGCCTCCTGACCCTCCTCCATTTGTGGTTCCTTGGCTACCTCCATTTGGAGCTTATCCAGGGTCAGGGAATGGGATTGAGGGTGAGGTGGGGAAAGAGAATCTTTGTGGGTTGGGGAAATTGACAGACGTCTTCCTAGGGAAAGAGATTGCTTGTAGGCCTCCTCTTCTCCTCTTAGCCTCCACCTCAGCCTCTTCCAGGTCCTCCTCATGGCCATCCTCCAGGCCCACCTGGTGACCGTGAAATCTAAAACTAAACGTCGGCAGAGTCGTTCTGTTAGAAAAAAGATGGCACATTACTGTTAAGATAACTGTTATTTCTCCCACATACATACCCTGATGTTTTCTGATATGATATATATATATATATATATATATATATATATATATATAAATATATTTATATGTATAAATATTATATGATAAACTAACATTAGTTAGGTTGAAATGTTAATTACGATGATAAAATACCTTTCTATTATTACACAGACTGATTCAGACTGTCATTCATCCCATATATCTGAAACCACCACCCGGTGTACTAGGAATCTTTTCTTACTCCAAATATCTTCATTGCAGCTTGAGTGGCTATAGCCCAAAACTGGAAGAACCCTTTACCTTCTGCTCTTCACAAGATAATATCTAATATTATGTTCAGCTTTCAAATGGAGATTATAGGTATAGCCTATTTTATCTCCACTCTCCCCTTAATTAAATGTTTCATTTGCCATAATTTCCTGTCCGCTGGAGAGGGTCTACCAGCATCTGATCTGAATACTATATCTGATCCGTTACTCTTTAGTCTGAACAAAATCCACAGAACTAATAATGTTTGGCTCTCTTGTTTAAGTGTTTGTTTTGTGAACATTACAAAATTTTACTGTCACTGTTTTTGTATGTTACTAGTCTTACTGTTAATATGCATTCATAATGTATTGGTTGTCTCCACCTGTTATTTCTCCCAATTTTCCCCCTCGCTTTCCACTCTTCTCTTCTGTTTCCCTACAGTCTGAAAGATCTTCTCTATAAAAGCTTGTGATGAAAAAAATAAATATATGTTTGTTTTCAAAAAATGGTATGGAGTTTTATATAATTTTTCTTTTTAGAAATTCTTTGGAATTAATAGAGATTCTGTAGGAACAGAAAAAATTTAAATAGACTTGAATCACAGATTGATTAACTGTGTAATCATATTCTCATTCCTCCATTTACAGATACTGTTCTCTAATTGGCTAGATAAAGGTTTGTATTCACATCTAGACATTATTAAAAACTAATTTATTGGAAAAAAAAGGTAAAAACTTTAAAGATACAAAGGAGATTATACATATAATAAAGTGATGAATTGGAGTCAAGTAAACATCATATAAAGGCATTGGTCTGTCTCTTCAAACAGACAGGATACTATACAACCTTTTGATCCATTTGTAGCAGTAGAATGCTGCTCAGTGCCCATTTTTATCATTTAGATCAATATCTGGATGGTATCGCTTTGGAGATTTGCAGTGTCATTGTTGATGGTGAGGTTTTGGGGGTACAAGAATATAAAAGCTAGTGTGAAGAGCAATACATGTACTGGAAGGAAGGTGGGAATAGTGGTAGGAGGTGGGTAGAGTCAATGTGGCAGCTACTGCCAACAAGAAGGGTGAAGGTGGAAGGAGACCATGTGGAAAGTGTGGTGAGGAGTTGAGTGAACTTAACTGGATATTGTAAATAAAATTATTGAGAGAGGAACAGGACATATAGAGTGAAGTAAGGTAGGAGAATTGTAGGGATTGTAGAAGTATGAAAATGATGGTGATATAGACCTAGGGGGTGGCAGATGGATAGAGGTTGAAGTGGCGGAGGGAGGAGGAGGGTGGGAAGACAGAGATGATTACAAATATTATATAACAATATAAGTTTGGAAAAGGCAAGTGAACTTTTTTGTTTTTAATTAATTTTTCACATTCACTAATATTCAAACCAATATAAAGAATATATAATTTATTATGTATATCTCTAAAGGCTAATATCATCATTAATTGGTGCAATTTAAAGGGTTGTGATTTAGACTATTTATATTTGTGAACAAGTAGGTTATTGGTTCATATTGTGCTATTCTACTTCATATAACTGATGTGTCAGGAATCTTCTTTCTCTATCGTGGGTGGTAACATGAGCGTATTGCAGCAATAGGCTGCAGGGGACTTGCTCTTAATAGAGTGCATTAAATTAAATAGTAAGGAGTGCAGAGTGTTTGATGTGTGCATTCATGTATCCTGCTGTTTTTGGTTTATTATTCTTTTTCTTATCTCCTGTTGCCTGACTTTTGCATTGTCTTTGGATTTTCCTGTCTGCTGCCCATTCTGACCTTATATTGTCTGGTTATCCCTGCTCACTGCCTGCCTTGACAACTGCTCTTTGGTTATTCATTTGTACACTGACAACTGTACTGTTCCTTAGTCTGTCAGTGTACAGTTTTAGCCAGTTTTATTCTCACATAACTTTAATTATAATAATAATTAGACGTATGTGATTTCTTCACGAAGTGGGATTTTCTCACAAAGTGGATGAAAATGCACAGTTGGACAAACATTGGACTACATTTGACTTGATTTTACTCCCAGCAATAAGCTACATCTGCCACAGCCTATTTCTGCATTACTTTTCTATCTATATGGAATACTGCAAAGAGGTAATTCATTAAAATCCCCTAACTTTTTGGCTTGAATTGCTTTTATCACAATGTGGAAAAAATTGCTTTTCTTGGTCTCTTTTCATGGCATGAGCTTTAAAACTGTGTCATCTTTCACCCCTCCACCAACACAAACATTTTTCCACATTGCACCTGCATTACTCCACTCACCTCTAGTCAACACCCATGAACTGCTGTCCTACTTATTATCTCTGACAAGTACAACCTCCACCTGTCGCCAGAAAAAAAAAAAGTCACACATTTTAATATCCCCTTGACTATCTTTCTCTCACTCTGCTTCTATTAGCTGGTGATATATCACCTAATCCAGGTCCCCCCACTACTCACACACACATACATCAGAGCACTACCGTTCTATAGCGAACCTCAAACACATCACCTGTCTCCCCTCTCATCCAACGTCCTTTAAATGTGCCCTCTGGAATGCACGCTCTGTTTGTAACAAACTTACCTCCATTCATGATCTCTTCTTCTCAAAAAACCTCAACCTTCTGGCAATAACAGAAACATGGCTCATGCAATCAGACACTGCCTCACCTGCAGCACTTTCACATGGTGGCCTCCATCTCACCCACACCTCCAGACATAAGGGCAGACAAGGTGGTGGGGTTGGACTACTTCTCTCCCCACAGTGCACGTTTACAGCTCTACCAAATGTCCCATCACTCACGTTCACATCTTTTGAAGTACATGCTATTCGCATTTTTAATCCACTCTCTCTACATGTTGCGGTGATCTATCGTCCCCCTGGAGCACACCAACAATTTATTGAGGATTTTTCTGCATGGCTCCCTCACTTCTTATCTTCAGACATCCCCACCATCATCATGGGTGATTTCAACATCCCCATTGATAACCCACCTTCCAAAGCTGCTTCCAAACTACTCTCTCTAACCTCCTCACTTGACCTCTCCCAGTGGATTGAATCATCTACTCATAAGAATGGCCACTGCCTTGATCTTGTTTTCTCTAGACTATGCTCAGTTTCTAATTTTCTTAACACACCCTTCCCCCTCTCAGATCATCACCTTATCAGCTACTCACTCACCCCCACTGCTCTAACCTCTCTACTGTCTAACTGTACCAAGCCTCCTCATACCCGCAGAAATCTGAATTCTATTAATCTTCAACAATTTTCCACCTCTCTCCAACACCTTCTCTCCCCTATCTCTATATTCTCATCCCCTGAGATGGCAGTACCCCATTTTCCCCAAACCTTAGAAACGGCCCTTGATCAAGCGGCTCCAGCAAACTACATACTACACGTCGACTTCGATGTTAACCGTGGCACACTAAAGCAACACGAAATCTTCAAAAACTGTCCCGTAAAGCAGAACGTCACTGGCGTAAATCTCGCACCTCTAATGACTTCTTCACATATACTTCTGTCTACCACTCCTATCGAAATGCTCTGGACACGGCAAAACAAACGTACTTCCAATCTCTTATCTATGCTCAGGCTTCTAACCCCAAACGCCTTTTTAATACATTTAAATATCTTCTCAATCCTCCCACCCCAAACCCTCCGTCTACTATCAGTGCCCAGGATCTTGCTTCCTACTTCAAGGACAAGATTGACAAGATCAGACTAGAAATGGTATTCTCTTCCTTGACAAGCAATCAGCTCAATTCCTTCCCACTACCCTCTGACACCCTCTCTTCATTTGACCCCACAAATGAAGAGGAAATTTCTATGCTCTTCTTATCTTCCTACTCTACCTCCTGTCCTCTTGATTCTATTCCCTCGCAAATTGGTAGATTCCTGTCTTCTGTGTTCATTTCACCTCTAACTCAAATCTGTAATCTCTTGCTCTCTACTGGCATCATCCCTTCACTATACAAGCATGCAGTGATTACTCCTATTCTAAAAAAACAAAATTCCGACCCAAACTCTCTATCAAATTACCGTCCCATCTCTCAGCTGCCGTGCCCCTCCAAGCTTCTAGAGAGACTTGCCTACACTCGCCTCACACGCTTTCTTTCCGCTAACAACCTGTTGGATCCTCTTCAGTCTGGCTTTCGTTCCCAACACTCCACTGAGACTGCGTTGACCAAGGTTGTCAATGATCTGATCACTACTAAAACTGAACGCCATTACTCTCTCCTAATTCTCCTGGATCTCTCAGCTGCATTTGACACCGTTGACCACTCTCTTCTCCTGCAAACGCTGCAATCCCTAGGGCTTCAAGACACTGTTCTATCCTGGTTCTCATCCTACCTTTCTAATCGCTCTTTCACTGTTAATTTCTCTGAAACCACCTCTGCTCCGCTTCCCCTATCAGTTGGAGTACCACAAGGCTCAGTGCTAGGTCCTCTGCTGTTCTCTATCTATACCGCTTCTCTTAGAAATCTAATAAGTTCCTTTGGCTTTCAGTATCATCTCTATGCGGATGATACCAAAATCTATCTATCCTCTCCTGATCTCTCGACATCTGTGTTGTCCCGTGTAACTGACTGTCTTTCTGCCATTTCATCTTGGATGTCCTCTCGCCAACTCAAACTTAATCTTTCTAAAACAGAGTTAATAATATTCCCACCTGCCAACAAGAGCATACCTGACATTTCTATCTCTGTTGATAACATGACCATAAATCCCACCCCACAAGCTCGCTGCCTAGGTGTAATCCTTAACTCACACCTATTCTTTGTTCCCCACATTGACTCTATATCTAAATCCTGCTACATGCATCTAAAGAACATTTCTAGAATTCGCACATATCTCACGCAAGGCACTGCAAAAACCTTAATTCATGCACTCATCATCTCCCGCATTGACTATTGCAATTCCCTCCATACTGGTCTTCCCAAAAACAGACTCAAACCCCTACAATCTATTTTGCACGCTGAGGCAAGACTGATTTTCCTTGCAAATTGTTCTTCCTCTGTTGAATCATTCTGTATGTCTCTACACTGGCTGCCTGTTTTGTACCGAATCAATATAAAATACTTTTACTAACCTACAAGGCCATCAACAAAGCTGCACCAACATACATCTCCTCTCTTGTCTCAAAATACCTCCCAACTCGGCAACTCTGTTCTGCACAAGATCTGCGTCTCTCATCCACCCTCATTACATCCTCCCATTCCCGGTTACAGGACTTTTTCGGGCTGCACCCACTCTATGGAATTCTCTCCCTCGCACAGTAAGACTCTCCTCTGGTCTACAAACTTTCAAGTGTTCTCTGAAAACCTACCTCTTCAGACAAGCTTATAATATTCCTCGGCCACCCTCTTAACCTCGCTACCTTTAGCCTGTTACACAGTTTCACGCGGGACGGCTGCCCCCTGACCAACATTGTTGTGTGACGGGTTCATTTAGCTTATGAGTCACTTTTACCTTTGCAGTCTGGCTGGGCCAAATTGCAAAATGTAGACTTAACCTCATGTGTCAATCTCCCATTGTCCCATAGATTGTAAGCTTGCAAGCAGGGCCTTCTCACCTCTTTGTCTGTTTTACCCAGTTTGTTTATTAGTTTATTATGTTTGTCCCCAATTGTAAAGCGCTACGGAATATGTTGGCGCTATATAAATAAATGATGATGATGATGATGATGATAATTGTTTATAATAATACAACTGCATAATTTGTCCATATAGGTAGTGCTCGATTTACTCCCTGATACATATATATTTGCAACAGAAGGATCGCTCTGGAGGTTTCCACACATTTAGTACATGCAAAGATGATGGTAGCATACATCCATATTTTGTCAATCATTGTTCTAAAAGTCCTAAATCATTCTGAGAAATTTATGTGTCAGATACAGAGAGAGAAGAGATTGTGATTCTTTGCTGTCAAGTCAATATCTCACATGCCTCACAAGAGAAGAAAAAGAAGATAAGTTACACAATTCAATAATTTTTGGACTTCATTGGATGATATGTTTATCTGGTCTCAAAATAATTTTCTACTTTGGCAGATTGCTTACTAATTCAATTTTCATGTAAATGTATTTACAAAGTGATAATAATTCAGGTAAATCACTTCCACATACATATCACTATACCCAAACTGTCTCAGTTAATTATTAAAAAAAAGAAAAAGAAACTGTGGAGAATGTAACTGAGAATATGAAGTAGAACTGAGAAATGAGAATTGTTGGATCCAGATCTACATGTTCAATGTCTGTAAGTTTCCCATTGTCAGTCATATTTCTTTGATCACTATTCAGTAATTGCAAGTCAAAAATGAACTTTAATGAAAAATGTGCTCTAATATTTGTTTGGATTTTAACATTCAGCAGAATAATAACTATCATGGTTCAGTATAAGATAACATCAAGTATCTTGCAGCACGACCAACTCTATAACTTTTCTCTCTCCACCTCCAATTTCCGCTCATTGTTTAAACACATTCTTGTTTCACATACCCTCAAAAAATCTTCTCTTGATGCTGCTTCTCTCAAGAACTACCGTCCAATTTCTCACCTCCCCTTTACCTCCATACTACTTAATAGGCTTGTCTGTAAGTGCCTCACGAGTTTCTTCTCCTGCATGGCCTTTTCTGATATGGTTTCTCTCACCTACACTCCACTGAGGCTGTACTCACCAAACTCACCCTCAATCTTCTGTCTGCTAAGTCTAAGAGTCAGTTCTCCGTGCTCAATCTCCTTTACTTCACTGTGTCATCCACACCACTGACAACCTTCTGCTACTTCACATCATCCACTACATTGGCCTTCATGGCTCACTTCTGCTTCACTTCCAACCTCTCCAGCTACTCTTTTATTCTTCTCCATCTACTATTTCTGGTCCATCTGATCTTTTCACTGTATGCCCACTCTAATGAAGATCTAATCAGGTCCTTTCATCTACAGTACAACTTCTACACCGATACCATCAAAATCTTCTACTTCTATTCCTGACCTATCCCCTTCTCTCATTTCTTGTGTGTCAAACTGAACTTTGCTGTATCCTAATGAATGTCCAATTGCTACTTAAAACTCAACATGTCTAAAAATTAACTAATCATCTATACTTTTTCTAGGGTCTCTGACCCCCTTATCAGACACTATACTCTCCTCTATTTCTCATTTATACTCTCTGGATGCTTCCCTCAGTATCACTCTCTAAAACCCAGCACTTTGTCGTACCTGTTGCTCCCACTTTCAAATCATCACCAGGATAAAACTTTTCTCACGCTTGACAAGAACAAAACTTTCATCATAGTGTTCTCCTTAAAATAAAGCAAAGAACAAACCTGTCTGCTTTGTATCCTAAAATACATTTATTTGTGTGACACACAGTGTTGGAGGGCACAGGGCTTATAGGAGTCAGGACTGGAGAGATGGAGGAGTCAAGATTAATCGCTAAACCGCTCTACCCCTTAAAGAAATGTCTAGATCCACCCCTGTTTTTCCCAGCAGTCATGGTACTCTCATATCAGTCTATTATATTTGCCTTGTATCCTATTGTGTCAAGCTTCACCTGTTAAATTATCACTATTTTGATTCATATCTGGGGACAACCAAGTACCAGCGCACATGTCAAGTTTCACTGGAACGGGAATTGCTATAGGTGAAACATGAGTTCTGATAACTGAGCAAGTAATGGTTTGGACAGTCCGGTATATTGCCTTTTATTGCCTAGTATTTTGCTTTTATATTGCTTGCATTTTTCCACAGTACAGTTCTGCTGCATTTTGTGCAAGGTAAACAAATGATAATATTAGTAATAATAATAGATAACCAATGAATTACATTCTTTATGTTTTCCAACACATTTAATAAATTGCACAATTAACAGAGAAAATTTCTAGTTAAATAGTATGTGTGCTTCATCTGTAAATCATAAATGTAAAATTGATGCCTATAAATTTATTAGTTAACTCTGTAACCTAAACTACTCCTATTACTGTGAATAATGTAATAAATCCAAGTTAGATAGTTACAAATACTGTAAAATATTTTAGAATAGTGAAACTGACAGTTTATCCTATTTTACTAATTAATCAACTTAATCTCTAAAATTTAACATCCACTGTAAATGAATCTTACACTCATGTTCTATCCTGTGGCTTTCATGTTTTCCATCATGTGATTTCTCTACTGTTCATGTGGAAAGTTCCATCAGATAAGGATGATACTGATATAAAATAAACAAGTATCAGATAACGCCAGAGTATCACTCTGACACCTGATTATAGATGCACTGTCCATTATACACAGCCCTCACCTGTGATACTGATACTGAACATATTTGCATTCGATGTTCAAATTTATCTGAATCTACTGTCTCAGTCTAATCATTACACTGCAGACTTCTCATCTATAAAGTAATCATTGTTAAAGAGGAATCACACGTGTATCATAACTGATAGAAAATGTGGTCAGCTCTGAGGCTGTGCAAATTAATTGTTGTTGTGATCACTGGGATCTCTGGGACCATCATATGTCCTTCACTTTTCAATGTGTATTTCAAACACTGGAATAAGATCAGTAATCTGGGATTTAGCGAAAAAATCCAGTTTGTTATTGTGCTTACCAATGTCCTCTTCCAGGGCTTCCTGATTGTTCATGGGATTTTAGACTTCTTTGGGATATATCGGATGCTGGACAAAACCCTGTATTTATCCATGATTGTGCTAAGATGTTTCCTGATTGATGTTAGTTTCTGGAACACCACCTGGCTCTCTATATTCTACTTTATCAGACTGGTGAACATTTCCCACGATGTGTTCCTTCGTATAAAAACAAGGTTCACATCTTCTGTTCCTCAACTCATAATGGGATCAACGTTATTTTCCATTGTTATTAATATGTCATTCTTTTCAACAACAAGTATTTCCATTTCCAAAAATAACACTGACAAACCAACCATATCTGGTTTTCGAGTCACTGGGAATTATGCTTGTGCTATCTTCAGTTCATTGATTAGATTTTGTCTTCCGTTATCTACTACTTGTCTCTGTATCGGGCTCAGTGTCACAACTGTACTGAGACACGTCTGGAGGATGAAGAGAGAATCTCATGTAACATCTCCTCAGCTCCAGGCCCATGTCCGAGCTGTCAGGTCAATGGTTGTACGTTGTATAATGGACATTGCTTTGTATTTAATAACAACAACTTCCGTTTTATCGTTATTGTTAGATCCTAATCATTTTTTGCAGTTCACCCTCTGGCTATTTATCCACCTTTATCCATCTATCCAGACTCTGATTTTATTCTTTGCAAATCCCAGGTTAAAGAGCAGATTATGTGGTCACAGCGTCACCACCTGAATATATAATCTTTACAGAATAATGTAAACTATTATATGTCCCATTTCTCAATGAGACAAAACATATTATATCTGTAAATACTAAATAACTGAAGGATCCTTGTTTTCAGATGGGATATTTCAAGTATATTAACATGTATTATAGGGAAACAGATCAGAAATAAATCATTCAATATTAAATGAACACAATGTATACATGTATTATATATTATTTATTCCTGGGACTATATCATAAATCTGTGTGTTTCTATTAGTATAATGTAGTCATGTTTTACTTGTCAGCTTAAAGTAATAAATATCCTTCCTATCCTTACAAGTGTGATGTCTGTGGGCCTGATTCACTAAGGAACGTAGGCAATAAATTTCTTACTTAAGTCTCCTTTTAACATGGTTTTTATTATGAATCCTGTGCTGTGATATAAAGTCCTGTATAATGGTGTCAATATTCCAAATCACAGGATTCTCATTGTTACATCCAAACAGCCACAATCTATCCTCTCACTTCTCTCTCCCTTATGGTATAATATGTCATAATATTCTTCCCTTCTACATTGATACAGGGAAGGGAAAGGGTTGAAGATGCTAAATATAGATTTGTTTTCCTGTTGGTAGGAACACTTAGAAATGTAAATGTAGTACAATGGCTATTTTTAACATGTAAAAGATCTCACAGACAATGGACATAGAGATCCTGATTTATCAAGGAACACAAAATAATTATAATATGCACTTTTTAAAAATACATGTACATCGGACATACGAAGGTCTATATTCAAGGTCGAGTATTTGCAGCCAAATCATTCCTTTATGAATATGGTACTAACTCACTTATGTGACGTAAAAACTGGTGCATGTATCGGTGCATTTTTTTTTTGCCCCTCAATCTAATTCACCGTCACACATTCTTTTCTGTACGACATGCATATATGTATTGCCTACTGACAGAGGAATACACAGGTGTGCAATTCCTTCTTTACAATCATCACATTAGGACACATTTGCTTTAAAAAAAAAAAACACAAACGCAAAATACCTTTTTTTATAACCAACATTTCAAAATAAATTTTTTGAGCTGAAGTTTTACATTTTTTTATATATATCTTGAATTTTTTTTAAAATAAATTATTCAATCAAGAAACTTGTTTTCTTCTGCAGGGGCCTGGGTTTGGCTCCATGACTCCTCCACTTTGTCCTCCTGGCCCTCCTCCAATTCTGATTCCTGGGCTTCCTGTATTTGGGGCTTCTCCAGGGTCTGGGAATGGAATTGATGGTGGGTTGGAGAAATAGACAAAAGTGTTCCTTGGGAAAGTGATTGCTTGTAGGCCTCCTCCTCAGCTTCCTCAATGGCCTCCTCATGGACCTCCTCCTGGCCTGCTCCTAGCCTGCTCCAGGGCGTTCTGTTAGAAGAAAGATGGCACATTATTGTTAAGATAACTGTTATTTCTCCCACATATATACATACTAGAGATGGGCGGGTCCGGTTCTCCGAGAACCGAACCCACCCGAACTTTGGGTATCCGAATACCAAGCTGAGTAGCTCGGTACTCTCCCGCCCGTTCCGAATCCAAATCGAGGCCAAACGTCATCGTGACATCGTCGGATCTCGGGGCTCAGTTCTCATGATACTTTAACTTTATAAATACACGCCTCCACAGCAATCCATCGCCAATTGACAGAGGGAGAGAGCAGGGTGTAGTCACAGGCTAATTAGAGCAGGGACAGAGAATACAATATTGTTCTTGCAATTGCTCTAACCAAAATCGCTAGAGAAGAGAGGAGGATAGAGGTTTATTATTTTTTGTTAATATTTAGCCGTCCCCAGCGCTTTTGGGGTGTCCCCCATAATTGTGCATAAATATTTCTGGCTGTCAAAAATCATATCTGTCAGCAGTATCTACCAAATAATTGTTAGCACTCCTCAGTGCTTTTGGAGTGTCCTCCCTAATTGTGCATTAATATTTCTGGCTGTCAAAAGTCATATCTGTCATGCAAAGGATGGTGGAGGGCCTATCAGGGATTAAACTGTATTTTTCATAATTTTCACTAATAATGTTTGGGTGTAATATACACCCAAAGATGAGTGCTCGATTGCTAAGAGTCATTGATGGAGAGGAAGACAAGCAGGCTTGTCTGTAGAATTTGCAGGCAAATTGTGCTTCGTTATATAGGTAACACCCAAAGAGAAGAGCTCCATTGCTCCATTGCTAATTGTATTTGCTGAAATAGAAATAATAGAGCTGACAGTCTTGGTCTAAATCTGCAGTTACATTTTATTGTACCATAGCTCACTGCGAAACTGGAGAGGTGGCAGGGTTTAGTGATAATCTTCCTCCAACAATACTAATTCATCCCAATATCATAGAAGTCTGTGTAGTATGATGTAATTGCTGATAATGGCCTTCCAAATGAAATGACTAGTTGATTTTAGGGCAGAGCTGTCACAATTTTTGGGCAATTCTTTTACAGCACAGCAAATATCAAAATGTTTAGCGGACTCATCTGCATCACCACTGGGTGTCTTGGGAAAGCAATTTATTTTACAACAAGCAGTTGCCAGAGAAACTGAAGGAGAAGACGTCCCAACAAGATGTTGATAAGTCTGGGATCCTTGCAAAGAAAATTAAGTATTTAATCTACAATTAAAATATAGTTAGTGCATTTACTTTGTTTTATTGCACACTATAATTTTATGTAGCACCTTTTCAAAATCTATTATTAAGGTAATCACTTGACTCAAGCTAACCGTGTCTTCACTTTCTTCACAGGTAACTACTTCGCTCGACTAAAGTATATTCCCCTTAAATGCTAGTCTTCTTGCAGCTGCTGCATTCTCCTACATGCTGTTGCAGAAACCAGAAATTGACCCTAAATGTTTATGGACACAAACAGCATCTCCTGCATGTCATTTTTCAATAGTTCTGTAACACCAAGTTGATAGTGTGTGCAAAACAGGAAATGTGATGGAATTCAACCCCGCTGTAATGCTGGACCAATATTGGGGTCGTAATCAGAAATGACATATCCTCAGGAGACTCCAAGCAGGATTAGCCATCTTTCAATGACATCCCTTAGTTTTTGGAACAGTTTGTCAGCTGTATGCCTCTTAGTGAAGCTGCTGATACACAGAGTAGCCTACTTCTCAAAAATGTGATGTACCTGGGTACATGCTGCTGCTGTCCATGCTGGGGAAGGCGAATGACCAACCCAGTGGGCTTTCACAGTCAAATAATCTTTTGTTTGCCCAGTTACGCTTGTACACATATCTGTGGTTAAGTGTACAGTGGATAGAATACCATTTTGTCACCCAATAATGACATTTTTAGAAACTTTCCGGCACAGGAGAGAATTAGCTTTTCTAGTAAAATGGTATAGTGATGACATTTGCTAACAGGGACATAACACCTCAATTAAATGTCTTAAACCAACTGTATTAATAGTGGACATTGGACGCAGATCTAACACTAGCATAGTACCCAGGGCGTCTGTGATCCGCTTTGCGACTGGGTGACAGGTTTCATTCTTGCTTCCTCTTGCAGAGGATTGTTTAACTGCCAATTGTTGGGGGGGAAGATTGCAGGTGCTGGGATGTAGATGAGAGAAGGGAGGTAGATTATGCTGGAATGCTTGTTGTTATTTTTTTTTTAACCGAAGTTTCTGATTTTCCCAACAGTTTTCCAATAACTCGCTGAAAAATGACGAAACATGGATGAGGATCCCAGATGGTTAAGGTCCCTACCTCTACTGAGTGTGGCTTTAAAAATGCTATAAATGGATAGACAACTCTTGCCAGGATTCGTGTAAAAATAATTCCACACTTAAGAGGTGGATTTTTGGTCTTATGCCCAGGCATGACAATGGCCTTTTTGTTATCACTGGCAAGAACTGCAACAATTTTTCTTTTCAAGTGTATGAAAATCATATTGTGACTGAGGAGGAGTTCAAAATTGAATAAAAAATGACTGGAAATTAGTGTTACTGAGGTTAATAATAATGTAGCTACAAAATAATACCTAAATTATGTTATTTTAGCACCAATAAATGTAATTTTTATAACAAATTGCAAAACAAAACCAAACAAAACCAAAACCAAAACCAAAACATGCAATGGCGGTTTTGCAAAACCAAAACCAAAACACGACGGTAATCCAGATCCAAAACCGAATCCAAAACCAAAACACGGGGGTCAGTGACCATCTCTAATACATACCCTGATATGTTATATGATATATATATATTAAATGATAACCTGACATTATTTAGGCTGAAATGTTAATTACCATGATAAAATACCTTTCTATTATTACACACACTGATTCAGACTGTCATTCATCCCATATATCTGAAACCACCACCCGGTGTACTAGGAATCTTTTCTTACTCCAAATATCCTCATTGCAGCTTGAGTGTCTATAGCCTAAACTGGAAGAACCCTTTACCTCCTGCTTTTCACAAGATAATATCTAAAATTAAGTTCAGCTTTCAAATGGAGACTATAGGTATAGCCTACACTATCTCCACTCTCCCCTTCATTAAATGGTCCCCTTGGCATAATTTCCTGTCCACTGGAGAAGGTCTACCAGCACCTGATCTCAACACTATATCTGATCCTTTACTCTTTAGTCTGAACAACCTCAACAGAACTAATTATGCTTGGCTCTTTTGGTTCAGTGTTTATTTTGGCAACTTTGCAAAGTTTTACTGTCACTCTTTTTCTATGTTACTAGTCTTACTATTAATAGGGGTTTATAATGTATTGTTTGTATCCACCTGTTATTTTCCCCAGTTTTTCCCCCTCACTTTCCCCTCTTTTTTTCTGTATCCCAACAGCTTGAAAGTTATTCTCCCCTCAAAAGCTTTTGATGACAATAAATATATATGTTTGTTGAGGATATGAAAAAGTGGTTTGGAATTTTAGATAATTTTCCTTTGGATAAATTCTTTGGAATTAATAGAGATTCTTGAGGAACAGCAAAAATTTAAATAGACTTGAATTACAGATTGATTAATTGTGTAATCATATTCTCATTCCTCCACTTACAGATATGGTTCTCTAATGAGCTGGATAAAGGTATGTATCCACATCTAGACATTATTATTAATGAAATTATTGGAAAAAACAGGTTAACGCTTCATAAATAAAAGGAGATTATACATATAATAAAGTGATGATTTGGAGTCAAGTAAACATCATATAAAGACATTGGTCTGTTTCTAGAAATAGACAGGAGACTATACAACCTTTTGATCCATTTGTAGCAGTGGAGTGGTGGTCAGTGCCCCTTTTATCATGTAGATTAATATCTTGGTGATATTGCTTTGGAGACATGCAGTGTCATAGTTGATGGTGAGGTTCTGGGGGTACAAGAATATAAAAGCTAGTGTGAAGAGGAATACATGTACTGGAAGGAAGGTGGGTATAGTGGTAGGAGCTGGATAGAGTCAATGTGGCAGCTATTGTGAGCGAGAAGGCTGAAGGTAGAAGGAGAGCAGGTGGTGATGAATTGAGTGAACTTAACTGGAAGTTGTAAATAACATTATTGAGAGAGGAACAGGACATATAGAGTGTAGTAAGGGAGGAGAATTGTAGGGATTGTAGAAGTATGAAAATGAGGGCGATATAGACATAGGGGGTGGCAGATGGATAGAGGTTGAAGTAGCAGAGGGAGGGGGAGGGTGGGAAGACAGAAATGATTACAAATATTTTTTAGCGTTATAGGTTTGGAAAAGGGAAATTAAGTGATTTAGTGTAAACAAATGAGTAACATGGTATGAACAAAATTATTGCCAAATTAGATATTGTTGCCAATAAGTAGTAATGAGTGAGGATAAGAAATAGCTATGATAGTGATATAAATGTATACAAAGCAGATCAAGTATATGAATGTAAACAAATCTAAATGAAAGATTATAGAACATTCTAGTGATATGAAAGTTAAAGATATAAAATAAATATAAAAGTAAAAGGGATTTTCCAGTACAAGATCTATATGTGGCTCTTGCACTGCAGAAGCCACATACCAGTGGTGAAATGCGCACAGAACAGCAGTCACCACACAATTTGAACATTCCTTTAAATTAGATATTTAGTTTTTTAGTTTTAGGTAATTTTTCACATTCACTAATATTCAAACCAATATAAAGAATATATAATTTATTATGTACATAACTAAAGGCTAATATCATCATTAATTGGTGCAATTAAAAGGGTTGTGATCTAGATTATTTATGTTTGTGAACAAGTAGGTTGTTGGTTCATATTGTGCTATTCTACTTCATATAACTGATGTTTCAGGAATCTTCTTTCTCTATCGTGGGTGGTAACATGATCGTATTCCAGCAATAGGCTGCAGGGGACTTGCTCCTAATAGAGTGCATTAAATTAAATAGTAAGGAGTGCAGAGTGTTTGATGTGTGCATTCATGTATCCTGCTGTTTTTGGTGTTTTATTCTTTTTCTTATCTCCTGTTACCTGACTTTTGCTTTGTCTTTGGATTTTCCTGTCTGCTGCCCATCCTGACCTTATATTGTCTGGTTATCCCTGCTCACTGCCTGCCTTGACAACTGCTCTCTGGTTTGATTTGTGCACTGACAACTGTACTGTTCCTTAGTCTGTCGGTGTACAGTTTTAGCCCGTTATATTCTCACATATCTTTATTAATAATAATAATAATTGTATAAAATAATACTACTACATAATTTGTTCATATAGGTAGTGCTCCATTTAGTACCTGTTACATATATATTTGCAACAGAAGGAATCGCTCTGGAGGTTTCCACACATTTAGTACATTCAAAGATGAAGGTAACGTACATCCATATTTTATCAATTATTGTTCTAAAAATCCTAAATAATCCTGAGCAATTTATGGGTCAGATACAGAGAGAGGAGATTGTGATTCTTTCCTATCAACACAATATCTCACATGCCTCACAAAAGAAGTAAAAGAAGATAAGTTACACAATTAAATATTTTATGGACTTCCTTGGATGATGTGTTTATCGGGTCTAAATATAATTTTCTACATTGGCAGATTACTTACTAATTCAATTTTCATGTAAATGCATTTACAAAGTGAGAAGAATTCAGGTAAATCACTTCCACATACATAACAAAGGAGAAAATACTGCAGAGAATGTGATAGAGAATATGAAGTAGAACTTGAAATGTGACTGGTTTGAAACATTCCTACATGTTCAATGAGTTAGGACTGGAGAGGTGGAGGAGTCAAGATTATTCGCTAAACCGCTCCAATATAAATGTCTAAATCCACCCCTATTTTTCCCAGCAGTCATGGTACTCTCATATCAGTCTATTATATTTGCCTTGTATACTATTGTGTCAAGCTTCACCTGATAAATTATACTATTTTGAATGAAATTTGGGGACAACCAAGTACCAGCGCACACGTCAAGTTTCATTGGAACGGCGGTTGCTTTAGGTGAAAGATGAGTTCTGATAACTTAGCAAGTAATGGTTTGGGACAATCCTGTATATTGCCTTTTCTTTTTTAGTATTTTGCGTTTTATATTTCTTGTATTTTTGCACAGTGCAGTTCTGCAGAATTTTATGCAACATGATCAAATGATAATTTTAGTAATAATAATTTTAGATAAACATTGCATTACATTCTTTATGTTTTTCACCACATTTTAATAAATTGCACAATTAACAGAGAATATTTCTAGTTTAGTAGTTTCTGTGCTTCATATGTAAATCCTACCAATCCTCTGTAAATCATAAATTTAAAATTGAAGCCTATAAATTTATTAGTTAACTCTGTAACCTACATTAATCCTAATACTGTGAATAATGTAATAAATCCAAGTTAGATAGTTACTAATACTATAATCTATTTCCTAGGAATATTGATTTTAGAATAGTGAAACTGAAAGTTTATCCTTATTTACTAATTAATCAACTTAATCTCTAAAATTTAAGATCCACTATAAATGCATCTTACACTCATGTTCTATCCTGTGGCTTTTATGTTTTCCATCATGTGATTTGTTTTCTGTTTGTGTGAGAAAGTTCCATCAGATACGGATGATACTGATATAAAAAACATTTATTAGATGAAGCCAGAGTATCACTCTGACACCTGATTATAGATGCACTGTCCATTATACACAGCCCTCACCTGTGATACTGATACTGAACATATTTGCATTTGATGTTCAAATTTATCTGAATCTCCTCTCTAGGCTGATCATTACACTGCAGAGCTCTCATCTATAAAGTAATCATTGTTAAAGAGGAATCACACGTGGATCATAACTGATTGAAAATGTGGTCAGCTATGAGACTGTGCAAATTAATTGTTATCATGATCACTGGGATCTCTGGGATCATTATATGTCCTTCACTTTTCAATGTGTATTTCAAACACTGGAAAAAGCTCAGTAATCTGGGTGTCTGTGAAAAAATCCAGTTTGTTATTGTGCTTACAAATGTCCTCTTTCAGGGTTTCCTGACTGTTCACGGTATTTTAGACTTCTTTGGGATATATCTGATGCTGGACAAACATGTATTTTCATTCATGATTCTGCTAAGAAGTTTCCTGATGGATGTTGGTTTCTGGAACACCACCTGGCTCTCTATATTCTACTTTATCAGACTGGTGAACATTTCCTACCATTTTTTCCTTCGTATAAAAACAAGGTTCATGTCTTCTGTTCCTCAACTCATAATGGGATCAATATTATTTTCCATTGCTATTAATTTACCATTCTATTGGACAACAAGCTTTTCCATTTCCAAAAATAACACTGTCACACCAACCATGTCTGGTTTTCTAGTCACTGGGAATTATGCTTATGTCATCTTCAGATCAATGATTAGATTTTGTCTTCCAATATCTACTACTTGTCTCTGTATCGGGCTCAGTGTCACAACTGTACTGAGACATATCTGGAGGATGAAGAGAGAATCTCATGTAACATCTCCTCAGCTCCAGGCCCATGTCCGAGCTGTCAGGTCAATGGTTGCACGTGTTTTATTGGATATTACTTTGTATTTAATAACAACAAATTTAGCTTTATCAACATTGTTACATCTTGATAATAATTTGTATTTTTGTCTCTGGTTATTTATCCAGCTTTATCCCACTGCTCAGACTCTGATTTTAATCTTTGGAAATCCCAGGTTAAAGAGCAGATTATGTGGACAAAGCGTCACCACCTGAATATAAAATCTGTACAGCATAATGTTATCTATGTTTTGTCTCATTCTTAGTGAGGCAAAACATTCTATACCTGTAATAATAAAATAACTGAAGGATCATTGGTTTAAGACTTGCAATATGTTAAAATTTATTATAGGGAAAAAAACAAAAATTAAACAAACCATTAGATTTTAAATGAATGTACATTATATATAGTATAAGTCTGTGTGTTTCTATTATGATAATGTAGTCATGTTTTACTTGTCATCTTAAAGTGTAATAAATATTATACCTATCCTCACTAATGTGCTGTCTGTCTCATTATTTTATTGTAGTTCTATTATATTCCACATTAGGAATCCTGTACTGTGTTATAAAGTCCTTTATAATGGTGTCAAGATTCCAAATCACAGGATTTTTATAGTTAAATCATAACAGCCACATTCTATTCTATCATTTCTCCCTCGCTAATTAATCTCCTGGAATAACATCCTTCACTTCTGCATTGATACTGGGAAGGGTGAGGGTTGGAGTTGCTAAAAATATATTTGTATATTCTGAGATGGGAACAATTTAGAAATATACATTTAGTGCAATGGTTATATTTAAGATGTAAAACATTTTTTAGACAATAGACACAGATGGCTGATTTATCAAGGAACACAAAACAAACCTTTTTGTTTAAAAAAAAATGCACGTACATAGGGCATATTCACTTCCATGTTGAAGGTCGAGCATATGAAGCCAATACGTTCCTTGATGAATACAGGAACTCACTTACATGATGTGAAATCTGACACACGTAGCAGTGCCTTCTTATTTACCTCTCTATCTATTTCACCGGCACCTGTACGTTTCTGTACGACATTTGTATTGCGGATTGCACAGGCATGAACTTTCTTACACTCATGTTTTCTTACATAATAATCATCCACATCCTGCTTATTAACCCTTTGTATGATGCATTTCCATAGTGGTGAGTACAAGGACATATGTTGGACATATACTATAGTGATTTTACAATGAAATACTTTATTTTCTTTAGCAAAAACTATATTCTCTCCCTGTTTAGGATTGCTTGGGGATACTTGATAAAGAGCCAGCGGCGGGCTGGGCCAGGGGGCAGGGGGCAGATTAAAAAAAAAGGGTACTTTGGCCCGGTACAAAAATTGGCCCAAGTCTATTACTTTGTGGCTGGTCCCTCCTGTGGGACCAGCCACCTTCCATCATTGGCCGCCGATCCGCGGCCCCTCCCCCTCTCCCCTCCCTCTCCCCTCCCCGGTGTCACATGTGACGCACACCACGTGACAGGTGCCGTTCCATGTGTGAAGAGCAGCACGCGCGCTAATAGAACAAGGTGAGTGGTGTGTGTGCTGTCAATGTAGTGTGTGTGTGCTGTTCATACAGTGTGTGTGTGAGATGTTAATACAGTGTGTATGTGTGAGTAGAACATTTCAATATAATGAGTGAAGGAAGGGGAATCTTAATTTAGTGTGGGAGGTAGGCTGTTTAATGGTGGAGTGCAGGAGCGGGCTAGTTATTTAATGGGTTCTATTTTATTTATGGGGTGGTAATGGGACAATTTAATTTATTGGTGGGGCTCTTTGAAGGGAGAGAAATAGGTTTATATATTAAATGTGTTTGCTATTTAATGTTAGGGTTGGTTGTAGAGATTAGATCTATTTGGCAAATGAGAATATAATTTTTTTAATGTTGGAGCTCCAGGGAGGCCTAATTTTAAAATGTGGGTACTATTAATTTATCACCGGGACTGTTTGCAGTTTTCTAAATTTTATGTCACCCATTTTATTACCAAATAGGGCATTCAACATCCCAGGATCCAGACAAGCAGCAAATGATTTACGGAACCAGCACTCACAAGTGGTGAAAATGACAAGAACAGGTAGGAGAGAAGAGGACAGTCTGACAACTGTTCTGTATCTGGTGAGACAGTCCTGAATTTGGGTGACTGTCTCGCTTAGGACAGTTGGGAGGTATTTCCTGCTTCACACTGTACTGCTTGTGAAGGCTGAAATGCATGCACCTAACACAGTGTTGCCTGTGTATTTGTCTAAAATGATAACCATCTTACATCATAGGGGCCCCCTGTCTAAAGTGCCCCAGGTCCCCCAGAGCCTTAATCCAGCTCTGTGCTAGGGTGTCAGATTGGCACCTAGTGCTCTACTCCTCCTTCCAGTACCATCCCTAGATTTATTTGGTTTAGGTTAACTACTTCATCCATTACACTACTGATTACTACTACATCCATTACACTACTGACTACTACTGCATCCATTACACTACTGACTACTACTTCATCCATTACACTACTGACTACTACTACTGCATCCATTACACTACTGACTACTACTACTGCATATATTACACTACTGACTACTACTACTGCATCCATTACACTACTGACTACTACTTCATCCATTACACTACTGACAACTACTACTGCATCCATTACACTACTGACTACTACTACTACATCCATTACACTGCTGACTACTACTACTGCATATATTACATTACTGACTACTACTTCTACATCCATTACACTACTGACTACTACTACTGCATCCATTACACTACTGACTACTACCACTACATCCACTACACTACTGACTACTACTACTGCATCCACTACACTACTGACTACTACTACTGCATCCATTACACTACTGACTACTACTACATCCATTACACTACTGACTACTACTACTACTACTACATACATTACACTACTGACTACTACTACTACATCCATTACACTACTGACTATTACTACTACATACATTACACTACTGACTACTACTACTGCATCCATTACACTACTGACTACTACTACTACTACATCCATTACACTACTGACTACTACTACTGCATCCATTACACTACTGACTATTACTACTACATACATTACACTACTGACTACTACTACTACTACATCCATTACACTACTGACTATACTACTGCAGCCATTACACTACTGACTACTACTACTGCATCCATTACACTACTGACTACTACTACTACTGCCTCCATTACACTACTGACTACTACTACTGCATCCATTACACTACTGACTACTACTACTACATCCATTACACTACTGACTACTACTACTGCATCCATTACACTACTGACTACTACTACTGCATCCATTACACTACTGACTACTACTACTGCCTCGATTACACTACTGACTACTACTTCTACATCCATTACACTACTGACTACTACTACTGCATCCATTACACTACTGACTACTGCTACTGCATCCATTACACTACTGACTACTACAACTGCATCCATTACACTACTGACTACTACTACTGCATCCATTACACTACTGACTACTGCTACTGCATCCATTACACTACTGACTACTACAACTGCATCCATTACACTACTGACTACTACTACTGCATCCATTACACTACTGACTACTACTACATACATTACACTACTGACTACTACTACTGCATCCATTACACTACTGACTACTACTACTGCCTCGATTACACTACTGACTACTACTTCTACATCCATTACACTACTGACTACTACTACTGCATCCATTACACTACTGACTACTGCTACTGCATCCATTACACTACTGACTACTACAACTGCATCCATTACACTACTGACTACTACTACTGCATCCATTACACTACTGACTACTACTACATACATTACACTACTGACTACTACTACTGCCTCCATTACACTACTGACTACTACTACTACATCCATTACACTACTGACTAATACTACTACTACATACATTACACTACTGACTACTACTACTGCCTCCATTACACTACTGACTACTACTACTACATCCATTACACTACTGACTACTACTACTGCCTCCATTACACTACTGACTACTACTTCTACATCCATTACACTACTGACTACTACTACTGCATCCATTACACTACTGACTACTACTACTACATCCATTACACTACTGACTACTACTACTGCATCCATTACACTACTGACTACTACTACTGCATCCATTACACTACTGACTACTACTACTGCCTCGATTACACTACTGACTACTACTTCTACATCCATTACACTACTGACTACTACTACTGCATCCATTACACTACTGACTACTGCTACTGCATCCATTACACTACTGACTACTACAACTGCATCCATTACACTACTGACTACTACTACTGCATCCATTACACTACTGACTACTACTACATACATTACACTACTGACTACTACTACTGCCTCCATTACACTACTGACTACTACTACTACATCCATTACACTACTGACTAATACTACTACTACATACATTACACTACTGACTACTACTACTGCCTCCATTACACTACTGACTACTACTACTACATCCATTACACTACTGACTACTACTACTGCCTCCATTACACTACTGACTACTACTTCTACATCCATTACACTACTGACTACTACTACTGCATCCATTACACTACTGACTATTACTACTACATACATTACGCTACTGACTACTACTACTACTACATCCATTACACTACTGACTACTACTACTGCATCCATTACACTACTGACTACTACTACTGCCTCCATTACACTACTGACTACTACTTCTACATCCATTACACTACTGACTACTACTACTGCCTCCATTACACTACTGACTACTACTTCTACATCCATTACACTACTGACTACTACTACTGCATCCATTACACTACTGACTATTACTACTACATCCATTACACTACTGACTACTACATCCATTACACTACTGACTACTACTACTGCATCCATTACACTACTGACTACTACTACTGCATACATTACACTACTGACTACTACTACTACATCCATTACACTACTGACTACTACTACTGCATCCATTACACTACTGACTGCTACTACTGCGTCCATTACACTACTGACTACTACTACTGCATCCATTACACTACTGACTACTACTACTACATCCATTACACTACTGACTACTACTACTGCATCCATTACACTACTGACTACTACTACTGCATACATTACACTACTGACTACTACTACTACATCCATTACACTACTGACTACTACTACTGCATCCATTACACTACTGACTATTACTACTACATCCATTACACTACTGACTACTACTACTGCATCCATTACACTACTGACTACTACTACTGAATCCATTACACTACTGACTACTACTACTGCATACATTACACTAATGACTACTACTACTACATCCATTACACTACTGACTACTACTACTGCCTCCATTACACTACTGACTACTACTTCTACATCCATTACACTACTGACTACTACTACTGCATCCATTACACTACTGACTATTACTACTACATCCATTACACTACTGACTACTACTACTACATCCATTACACTACTGACTACTACTACTGCATCCATTACACTACTGACTACTATTACTACATACATTACACTACTGACTACTACTACTGCATCCATTACACTACTGACTACTACTTCTACATCCATTACACTACTGACTATTACTACTACATCCATTACACTACTGACTATTACTACTACATCCATTACAATACTGACTACTACTACTACATCCATTACACTACTGACTACTACTACTGCATCCATTACACTACTGACTACTATTACTACATACATTACACTACTGACTACTACTACTGTATCCATTACACTACTGACTACTAATACTGTATACATTACACTACTGACTGCTACTACTGCATCCGTTTCACTACTGACTACTACTACTGCATCTATTACACTACTGACTACTACTACTACATACATTACACTACTGACTACTACTACTACATACATTACACTACTGACTACTACTACTGCATCCATTACACTGCTGACTACTACAACTGCATCCATTACACTACTGACTACTCTCGTATTACCAATAGAACTGGATCTCTATAACTAAAACTGTCTTAAACTGGTCAACTTTCCTTCAGAAGAACGCAGTTTCATTACTTTTGTTCACCTGCTGCTTTTGGAGTCATCAACATTCACTCATAATAAATGTTCTATTTATACATACATGTAACCTTTGACTTAAGTGTTTCTATTCAGCTAGATGCTATTAGCTAATCTTTAACATTACATCAGGTCACAGCCCTAACTCTTACACTTATGTACTCAATGTTACCTGATTTCCGAGACATGTCCTGTGGATAGAAAACAATAAATCTCCCTTCACATGTCCTCAGTTCAAGGACCCTATCTGGGCAGCCAGGGCAATGGTAACATGTCATAGACGTAATCTTCTGATGGATAATTGCTGGTTTGTTCATTACACTTTGCTACTCTTTAAAATAAAATAAAAAAATAGTTTTTTTATACTTTAGGCGTCAGGAAAGATGTGGAGAGAAGAAATCTTTATTCTTTCTTGACAAGACAATATTTCACACGATTCTCCACAAAATAAGTATCAGTTCAATAATCAATTAACAAATTAAGTTTTATTTTGTTATACTGTTTTTGTTCAGGCACTACCACACAGCGTTATTCCCCACACAAGTGACTTTCTGGGAACCCCATACTGGTTTTTATCCAATAACCTACTTTTCCTATAGATGGTAATCCTGGGTTCTCTCTGTATATATTTATACATTTCCATAATGCTCTAAATGATCAAGGTAATAATAGTGTTTATTGATATACAGTTGGCAGCAATAAAAGATGTAGCAGTGATTGTGACCCTGAATACTGTTCCTGTAGCTGCTGCTTTTACTACGTGTGGGAGATGCGTGTTCTACACATGAAGAAACAGGAAGGAATGTAAGAAAGTAGAAGCTCTTGGTGGAAAATAATTACTGGATAGATTCTGATTCAGAGTTTTGTCAATATCTCCAAAAAATTTCTGATTTTATTAGGATTTTGCCATTCAGTAAAATATTAACTATCACATTTCAGTTAAGATAACATCAGGGGGTAAATGTATCAAGCTGAGAGTTTTCTGACAGGTTTCAACAACCAATCAGATTCTAGCTATCATTTATTTAGTACATTCTACAAAATGACAGCTAGAAATTCTCAGCTTGATACATTTACCCCTGGGTGTTTGTCAGTTTGGCACACATGGAATATTGTGTTATTTTAGTGCTCCAAAACAATCACATGAATTACACAATTGTTGGAGAGAACTGATTCTTCAGAAGATCCCTCTTCCATCTGTACATCCTACCAATGTGTAAATCATAAGGGATTTATGCAATATACTCCAGTAGAGAACAAATAATATTACACATTATTTCTTAGAAAAGAGATGAGTGGTAAATCTTCAGGTATTGTAATAAACTTAATCTGTCTAAAAAAAATAATTTACAATTTTCCATCATGGTCTCTCCTGTGACTTTCATGTTTTCCATCATGTGGTTTGTCTTCTGTTCATGTGAAAATTTCCATCAGATAAGGATGATACTTAGATAAAATAAACAAGTATCAGATGAAGCCTGAATATCACTCTGACACCAGATTATAGATGCACTGTCCATTATACACAGCCCTCACCTGTGATACTGATACTGAACATATTTGCATTCAATGCCCAGTTTTATATGAATCTCCTGTCTCAGTCTAATCATTACACTGCAGACTTCTCATCCATAAATATTCATTGTTATAGAGCAAAGATCATATCTGATAGACAATGTGGTCAGCTCTGGACTTGTCCATATTAATGATTACAATAATCACTGGTATATCTGGCACCATTACTTACTCTTCAGTTTTCATTGTGTATTTCAGACACTGGAAAGAGACCAATAATCCAGGTGTTTGTGATAAAATCCAGTTTGTTACAGTGCTTACAAATGCCTTCTTACAGGGCATCATGATTGTTAATACTATTTTTTTCATCTTTGGAATTTATCTGATTGTGGGCAAAAAACTATTACTGTTCATATTTATGCTGGAAGGTTTCCTGTTTGATGTTTGTTTCTGGAACACCACCTGGATCTCCATCTTCTACTCTCTTAGATTGGTGAAAATTTCTCACAAATTTTTCCTTAATTTCAAAACAAGGTTCACGTCTTCTGTTCCTCAGCTCATAACTGGATCGCTGTTATGTTCCATTGTCATTAATATACCAATGTTATGGACAACAAGCGTTGATATTTACAAAAATAATACCAACAATCCAACTCAGCAAGATCATGTCATTACTTGGGATTATGTTTACGCTATCACCAGCTCAGTGATTAGATTTTGTCTTCCATTTCCTACAACTTGTCTCTGTATCGGGCTCAGTGTCACAACTGTACTGAGACACATCTGGAGGATGAAGACAGAATCTCATGTAGCTTCTCCTCAGCTCCAGGGCCACGTCCGCGCCGTCAGAGCAATGTTTGCACGAGTTATGACGGACATTGTTTTCAATTTCCTAGCAACTGTATTTGATTCGCTATCATTTTGTCTTAATAACATTTTGCTAACGACTCTCTTTTTATTTATTCAGCTTTATCCCATGACTCAAACCCTCATTATAATCTATGGAAATCCCAGGTTCAAAAGCAGATTATGTGGTCACAGTATCACCACCTAAATATAAAATCTTTTCTTACAAAGATACATTTTTGCCTTGTTTCTTATTACTAGATGCATAAATTTTAACTGGACTGAGCCATTGGTTACATGCTGGTAGATTATTAATTAATTTATAATATGTTAAGTCTGTTGCAAGAACTCAAGTAATTACATTTTTAATTTTAATGAATTTTAAGTTTATATTTTTGTTGCATTTTACTTAGACTAAGGACTATTTTATAATTGTGTGTATATCCATGAGGATAATATAGTCATGTTTTACTTGTCTCCTTAAAATGTTATAAATACTTTTTCTTCTTCCTCTAGTGTGATGAATGTGTCATTATTTTAATGTGAGAAAAGTTATAATAAATCCAACATTGCGATATAAAGCCTGGTATAATGGTGTCATGAGAAACTTATTAGTGGCAGCTAAATGATTATTGTCTGTGATGGGCATTTACAATCTCTAAATTATTCATCAGCCCACTCCCTAGTAGATAGAAGTGTACAACAAAACTCTATTGCATTCTAACATCGGCATTTAAACTGAGTGAATGCCATCTCATTTAATACTACAACATGCAGGCATTCCATATAGGCATAGATGAGAACTGGATCACTAAAACATTAATGATTTACACCAAAATGATAAAGAAATATAATTGTGTCTTAGTACATAAAATCGGCATTTAAATTGAATGAATGACATGTTCTTTAAAATTCCTAAACTCACTAAAAGATAATAATTTTATGTAGTGAAAAATGAATATCCAATGGCCTGGGTTAGAGTAGGGCACCAGTACTATACAGAATTGGGCTGATACTCCCTAGATGAGGTGACTCATTCATTTTTCTGGGCCCCATTCTAGTACTGTGTTTCTCAAAACCAGTCCTCAGGACCCCTAACAGGGTAGGTTTTCCAGGTGACAAAGGAAATAATTATATCACCTGTGGATCTGTTACAATGTGTCAGCCAGTAATGAATACACCTGTGTTAAAGCAAAGAAATAATCAAAACATGCACTGTTAAGGGTCCTGAGGACCAGGTTTAAGAAACACTGATCTAGAAGACCGAGCCCCCTACTGCGTAGATTGGAGTGTCTTATGCTATGACAGGGCGACAAACTCTCATGGTGTTCCTATAAATTGCACTAAAACAGCACAGCCAGTGTAGTCTAGGGCCACTTTGCACACAGAGGGGAACCCCTAATACTTTTTGGTCCCCTGCTGTAAAGGAAAACAGCACAGGCTAAATAGATTTTTAAGCCTTTCTGGTAGGCGAGATATCTCAAAGAAGTTATCTTGTCTGTCACAACCACAATTTGCTGCTCGATGGATGATAAGGTTTGTATCCCAGTGATGTCTCCAGACCATAAATGGGATTTTGTTTCATGCTACCATCGTATAGCAAGAAAAAAAGGGAAAGTAACAGTTTGTGTAATACAAGACTTGTTAATGTATTATGCTTTACATAACACATACAGATATAATTATATTGAAAGCATCAAAGTACACCTATCTGTACATAAAAACATTTATTGAACACTTAATAAACATTTTATCTAGGAATTCATGTATTGTTAAGATTCTGTTCCTCAGACAGTATAGAGTGTAGTGAGTGTTTGCACATTCCTACAGAATGTTGTAGTCTATGTTGTAGATTTAACTTAGATTCAAATTATATATAAAACCATTTAGAAATCTACTACATTTTTCTCCCTTGTTTTTCTAGACTTTATAAGCAATAAATCTTTATAAAGTAAACATGTGTCTGTCACATGCTGTTCACATTTAAAACTTAGAGTACTACTGCAATCTACTGTCTATTTGTTAGTGGATTCTAGAAGACTAAACATAATGGATTATAAATGGTAGATTGTAGGGTGGAGGGTGGAGAGTTTATTGGAATCTCACTAGTGATAAAAAAAAAATCATTGTGCCCCAGTCTCCACGATGTCAATGTGAAGATTGTCTTGAAAATTACATATATTCCATATCTTGGTTAGGATTGGAACTGTGATTCTTATGCTGATTCACTGTTATTTGTTAATGCGACCTTATTTGCTAAAGCTAAGTAAACATAATTTTCATATTACATACTTCCTGTCAGTTCTCCTTTCAAAGTGCTAGTATTTCATGACTGTAGTCTCGATAAGCTGATACACCAAGCTTATCTAATTGTAAAAGAGGAATAGGGTGTACTAAATATGCTATTATGTTTTAGCTATTTCAACGAACTCTTCCTAGAGGATCTTGTTACATACTTACACATTTTTCACAGTTATAAAACCATGCTTACTTCAGTCCTTCTTACCACATAAATAACATAGAACTCTCAAAGAGTTCTTTGTTCCATAGTTACATAAACTCTTGCAGATACATATATCACATATATTGTATGATACTGTTTAAAATAAGCAATACAATAACTTAACTGAAATTATCTATATTCGCCATTGTTCCTTTCTCATGCTAATTCTGTTTATTTTAATTTATATTGCTCTTAATCTTCAACACTTTAACTTTCTATCTTAACTAGATTTCTCTTTCATTTTCATATTATTAATAGTTAGCCAGTAGTTACTAATAAAGAGTACAGGTAGGTGCAGTGCTAGAAGTGATGCGTTATGTGCTGGTACGATATCCCAGCACTTCTTCTCCCCACTTCATTTTAAATAGCAAACATGCTCTGCTATCCTTGCTATGTGCAATGGGATAGGTGGAAAAAGCCTGCAATAATATCATGTAAAGTGGCTAATGAGGAGTAAGATTAGCACACTTTGTCCTTTGCAGAGAGTGACATACTAATAAAGGTAAATCGTTATTTTTCTTTTTAAATGGAGGAACATTTGACTTTGTCTCAGCTGGTGTCAGGACCCTATATTTAGTATTATGTCCTGTATTTATTCTTATGTCGTTTTGGCTTAAAACACAATTTTTTTTTTAGGTTTTACCATATTTTTTATAACTGCTTAAAACAAAAAATAAAACAATGTATACTGCTTGAGATTTTACCTATCCATATGCAGGAGAGGTGTGGTAAATAATATCCTTCTCTGTCACTGTAAATATATATATATATTCATATATTTCTGTCAATTAAGAGCTCAGATAATATGGGAGCCCTGCTCTGCATTGACCTGGGTTGGAGTCCTCCAGACTTGTGCCCACATGGTAAAGATGTTTATTTCTTCCTCGGATGGTGACGTGCACCATGTAACTGAGCATGATCATTGGTGCTCATCCTCCAGTCTACATTATAGAATTTAGCTGAGCTTTATACACTAGTGTAGTGTGTGCATGGTTATGTGATCAGCTGTTTAGTGTAGGACACATTTGCAAGTGCTCCTCAATAGAAGGATCTTGCGACAATTTAATTCTTTGCAATAATCATCATCATCATCATCATCAACATCATCACCATGTATTTATATAGCGCCACTAATTCCGCAGCGCTGTACAGAGAACTCACTCACATCGGTCCCTGCCCCATTGGTGCTTACAGTCTAAATTCTCTAACTCACAGACAGACAGACATGGACAGACTAGGGTCAATTTGTTAGCAGCCAATTAACCTACCAGTATGGTTTTTTTTGGAATGTGGGAGGAAACCGGAGCACCCGTTGGAAACCCACGCAAACACGGGGAGAACATACAATAATAAAATATATTGGCACACAGAAGGAATGACAACAGAAACAAAGGTTAATTATTATAATGAAAAATAGAGATACATTTACTTAACTTGGATTAATTAGTTAAATAAGTCAGGATCTGTGCGGGGAATTCCAAAACCATAGGCCAAAAAAAACACCATACCATAGAAGAGTAGGATATAAAGGGTGGTAAGGATGACAGCGCTGCTCCAAAAAATGTGTAAGAGCTTCCAAAGTGGGTTCCAAAACTTCCCAATATAAATAAATAAAAACACAATATTGACCCACGGCGCTATAGTCAACAGCTATAGATGGTAAATAAAGTCCAACAAATATGTCAAATAGTAGTAGGCAAACAAATAGCACTGATGTAGATAACCAAAAAAATGTATTAAAGCTGGGTATAAAGGGAAGAAAAGTGAATGTTCCAAATAAGATTAAATTATAATAAAAAATATATATATATAATATATATATATAATAGATGAAGGTGAAAGGATGGACAGAAAAAATGTATATCCTCAAGGAAAATTAGCATAGGTCACATGTATATAACACAGACCCGGTGATGGCATCAGAAAAGAGTAAAAATATACGTCAGTTTCCTGTGACCTGGAACGCAAGCCTGTCTGTGTTATATACATGTGACCTATGCTAATTTTCCTATTTGGAACATTCACTGTTCTTCCGTGGGTCAATATTGTGTTTTTATTTATTCATAGAAGAGTAGGGCACATCTTTATTTAAAGTAAACTGAACAAATGTCAAATAAATCCACACCCAACACCTTGTTATATAGGATCGAGAGACACCAAAATATTTATTTGTTAAAAACATTAATTATAATTATGCTTGCATGTATTAGATAAAAACAGAATGGATACACATCTAAGACACCATTTCATAGAAGAATGATATTTCTTTATTCAATGTCCATTGTAGAAATTTTAAGTAAATCTAGGATCCAAACAGATAAATACATTGATAAATACTCATTATAATTTGCCTGCATCTATCAGACAAAACTAGATCATCACAGCTTTCCTGATTGCTGTATATTGTCAACTTAGAAACAAAATGTCCTTGTGTATATCATCATCATCAGCTATTTATATAGCGCCACTAATTCCGCAGTGCTGTACAGAGAACTCGCTCACATCAGTCCCTGCCCCATTGGAGCTTACATTCTAAATTCCACACAGACAGAGAGAAACTAGGTTCAACATACTTTCCATATGTAGACAGTGTATATCTGTTTGCACTTATGGCCTTCCACCTATAGCTATTTCAGTGTCAGACAATTTTAGGGACTAGTATTATCCTGGGTAAGTACTAGACATTCAGTATTTATAGATATGTGCAGGGGTGGCTGTTGGACAGGACAGTGATAGTGCAGAGTAGCATTGGGCAGCTGTGGGATGACTATTCTTCAGATGACTGATGACTGAATGAAGATGCTACTCCGGGGATTTTCCACAGAACCAGAACATATCAAATTATCATATAGATTACATATATGGTAGCACTATACCAGAACCAGAGAGCAATGGGAAGCAAATTATAATACTTTCAGGGGCAGTATTTAAACAGGACACTAATTTCAGAGATATAAGTTATTAGTGTGTGTGTGACTCTTTATGCGCTCAAATATAAGCTAATTTAAGTTTATTAAGTTAATTGATGGCATTACAGTCAAACTATGTAATGACTTTAGAGGTGGATTCTCGCCCTAAGAGACCGCTCTTCAGTTTGGGGTTTCCAAAGATTAGTACAAAAGATTGTACTGATGGATATAACAAGAGAAACAGGCAGAAGACCATTTCTATTACATATTCCAGAGAGAATGACACTACAGACGTATAAGTAACCATAATTAAGAAGGTTAAGTCCAACATCACACGCAGAGTCATTGTCACAGCCGCCCGAACCAGAGCCTGGATCTGAGGAGATGAGCTGACCTGTGATACATTCTGCCTGATCTTCCAGACGTGTTGCAGGAGAGACATCACACTGAGTCCAATACAGACGAGAGTCAGGATAAAAGGCACAGTGTAACTGAACAACATTTTAAGCACTGCATAATAAACATTCATCTCTATTTTATAAAATAATGGCTCATCAGTAATATTTGTATTATGAAGAGATACGATGTGCGCTGCCCAGAAAAAGGGCAAATTAACCCAAACTGAACATATTGCTGATCCTACGAGTAGTTTGGTAATGGATGAGGAAAACCATATTTTCACCCGAAGGAAGATCCAGTGGGAAACATCGACAAGTTTCACACAGTAGCAGATGGAGAGCCAGGCGGTGTTCCAAAAACTCATATTGAACACAACAAACAAGACATAAAGAGCAATGAATAAGACATTTGTGTTAATTTCTTTCTGTATCTGAAAAATAACCAAGTAACTATTAAACAACATTGAGCACTGCAGGAGAACATTAGTGAGAGCCATAGTGAACAGAATTTGGTCACTGACACCAGGACTAGTGATCTTTCTCCAGAGTCTGAGGTACACAGTGATGATAGATGAGTTTATAATGATCCCATGTGCCCCGATGATAACTATAATGATGGTTATCACAATCTGCTCAGCCAGCTGCATTCTGTAAAACTGGACGACTTGTCTTGTTTCCTTTGGTAATAATAACAGCCGATCTGAACAAGTGTCAGTGGTGTAATGATTTCATATGGGCAGAGTGAGGAAAGAACATGATGAGGAATGCAAATCTGTTCTATATCTGCTTTTTCCTATTTGTGTTTTGTTAATGACATCAGTAAAACTAGAAGAGATGGGAGGAGAGGATGCAGTAATAATTGTCCATCTATTGAACAGGTGAAGTGTAACAATACAGAGGACCATGACCACATATAAATACAGATCTCATGGAAGTCTGAAATACCTACTCAGGATATATGAAGCTGAATGTATTGAAGGGGAAACACGGTAACCCTCTTAGTTTGCCAATGATTTATTCATAATGTAATAACATTAGCTTAGCCAGGTTTATATGTATAATGTTAGCAAACACATTTTGAAGGTATTTACAATGTCATCCTCCTCTCTTACTTTACTACAACAGGAATAAGTGTTCTGGTTTGGATAGATTGGTATTTTCCAGTAGAAAACAGTATTTTGCTCAGAAACAATTAATACCATGTTATATATAAGCTGTCTCCTTGGTACAATTACTTCTTACTTGTGTTACACACTAATGATATATTACAGACATTTAGGCATAGATACAATTAATATGCAGATTCAGATGTAGTTTTCCAGCTCTTGCAAATTGTAAACATGTGGCTTTTAGTAGCAGGAAAGAACCAGATTCAGGGTTAATGATACCAGAGGGACCATGTCTACATGATGTGTGAAAACATGAGAGAGTTCACAGAGAAGTAGAATAGATGCTGAATATTGTACATCAGAAGTGAATGAAAACCTAGTTTACAAGGCTAATAATTTGAAATACCTGTAAATCACAATATTTTCAAAGACAATGGAAAATACCCCTCTGATCTCAGCACTAGTTCTGGTTTTATAAGTTCATATTTGTTTAAAATAAAGTGAAGAAAACATATAATATTTAAAAAGGGCAGCATTGTGTCTATCCTCTATAATGAAGACTCACCCAAGGCTGGTCAGCACAGGGCTAGTAGCTCTATGAGATTCAGGGTATAAAATAGCATCCCTCTCCCAGAGGCTAACAATATTTTTACTCTCAGGGGTAAAATAGTTAATTGTATAATTATTGGCATTATTATAAATTAAAAAAGAAAAAAACTTTGTTATGAGTTAAGTGTATGCAGGTGTATGTTGTGTATAGTTATTTGTGATTATGGGTTTTTAAAGCAGACATTGTTTTTACAACAGTTTAGTGTTGTGGCTTATTTGGCGCTGCTAGTGTGTGCAATTGTAACACTTTAGCTTGCCGGTAGCACTTAACTTGCAGGCAATGGTGTATTGCTGAGCTTTTCGTTGTACTCTATATCATGCACATATTGTTTCCATCTGCATGTTACCTTAGTGCTTAGACAATCCACCTTTCAACAGTGGGGTCATGAGTTTGAATCCTGAGTCACTGTCTTATCTCTGTGAAGTTTAATATATCCTCCCCATGTTTGTGTGGGTTTCCTATTATTTACATAGTTTAAACAAATTAAGCTGTAATGCCTTTTATTTATACTAGAGCATCATTAGCTGTTTAATAAAATTATCAAACAGTTAGTTAGCCTATACCTTGTTATTAGATATTACACATCAAGCACTTCACATTGCAACTTATTACAACTGTGCATCCACCATGGTTGTTTTAAAAAAAATAGTACATTGTTTACTGTTTGACATTAATATAAAATTAAAATTCTGAATGTAGTCTAATAAGATGTGTTTTGTGCATTTTTATTTGTGATTAGGGGTATTTTAAAGGAACAATGCTTTTCAACAGTTTAGTGTTGTTATTTAGCACTGCTGCTATAGCTTTTTTGGACTTAAACATGACCTCAAGCTTCTTTAAGTGTTAGGCAATATTTAACAAAACGCTAAGCATTTCTTCTTATCTATCTGACGGATTCAGAGGTAAAAGCCTACTCTTCTTAAGTAAGTACGATCTCCGCCGATTCCCCTCCCTTTCCCAACCCTTTTTTCTTAAGTGGTCAGAAAGCTTCTTAAGAGGGGTTAAGACGGATTTTCATCTTAACTTAATAAATTCTTAACTTACACAACAAATTGTCCTTCTTATCTCCCTTTTGTGGGCATGTGCAGAGATGGTTTTTGTATTTATCTCAAAAAACGGCAGAGAAGTTAGTGAAAGGTAATGAATCAGGACCTTAAAGCGCAAAATCACATTTGATGTGCACAGGTTTCAAAACTGCCACATAAACTGCACTTTGATGAATTTCCCAGAAGCAAGAACAGTGTTGAGTTCAGATATATATAAGCTAGTAAAATACTTCAATTATGGCAAAAATACATTACTTTAAACCAGGGGTAGGTAACCTGCGGCTCTCCAGGTGTTGTGAAAATACAAGTCCCAGCATGCTTTGCCAGTAGCTAACCAGCAGATAGATGGCAAGGCATGCTGGGATTTGTAGTTTCACAACACCTGGAGAGCCGCAGGTTGCCTACCCCTGCTTTAAACTGTCAAACTCAATCATTATAAATTATTACAAAAATAGGAAGAAATACATTTTATCAGCGCTCCACAAATAAATGCAGCTCAAATAATCTTTATAAAGCCATAAACTGTTTTTCAAATAAGCAATCAAGATAAAAATAGTTAAGAAACGTCTAAGCGCTTTTGTGATCTGTAATAATAGTAAAAAAAACTTTAATAGAAAAGTGACCAATTGAACAGTAAAATGTAGTAAATGGATATACTTAAATTTTGTGATTTTTTTTGTGTATTTTTGTCTTCTATTTTCTTACATTGATTGATCAAATAGCACCATAAACACATACATAATTGATTATAGTGTAATACAGTTAAACAATCATATCATTATTGTGATACACCAATGTGTAAAACAAATAAAATAAATTTGGGGCTAATCTTTAAAACTTCATGTTTCCACTCTGTGCTTTATAATTAAAATGTCACATGTGCTGCCACATGCCACATGAAGTTTCCCTTTACAAGGCAGCGCCGCTTTAAATTTAAGCTGGCATCTCGCCAATTTCCGGCGACTTGTACAACCCGCACTATGATACATTTGCCCCCTAGAATGCATTCAGGAAAACATTCGACGTAATGAAAATTAAATCAAGAAAAATATAAGGGAATTGACATTAAAGAAACCGAAAAAAAAGCAAAAGAGATAGCTATCTCCTAAAAAATAGTCATAAAACAGCAATTTATGTTGAAACTTCAGAAAAAAAGTATAAAATGTTCTCACGCAATTGAAAAGAGAAAACAAAAGTAAGAATTTAAATAAAGAGATAATTAAGAAAAAATGTCTATCTAAAACATGGAGATATAAAATTAATTTTCTATATACAGGTGCCAATAAACCAAGGTTTGAAAAGAGAAATTACTGGCATAAAAAATACCTAGCAAAAGTGCTTTCCAAACCTAAATATAAAAATAATAGATTGAATTCCAGAAAATTCTGAGAAAATGATTAAATTAATTCTCCCTTTATCTTTAATCATTGTAAACTATTGTATGATCAAAATCTTTCATTTTTGGTATACGACTATATCCAATAGGAAGACCCCAGAGCACAGAATGGCGAAGAAACAGATGATATTAACTATGATATATAATAATAGAATCAGAAATAATAAAACCAAAATCTGACATAATAACAAAAATGTAAAAAAAGAGTGGAAAAAAATTGAACAGAAAAACTAAGAGCAAAGTTAAATTAGCTTAAGAGAAAAAAGTTAAATCATTGGTCCATAAAGTAGAAAATGAAAGAGTTTCAAACCTTACCTCTAGACCTCTATCTTATAATGAAATATCACTTCTTTACAAAAGCTTAAAATTTTCTCATACCAGTATTCCAGATCCTTTTGAAATCTTTATAGATATCCAGAAGTATATTAGAAAACTCACCATAAAGAACTGCTTCCATCTAAAGGAGAAGGAACAGTTAAGGATAGTGAAATACAGAATGAGGGCCATCTGCTAGATATTATTGAGGAGAAGATAAATAAATAAGAAATATTATCAAATAAATTTAAGAAAAAAAATTAACTTTTTTTCCATCTCACTTAAAAGACTCATTAATTGTAATTAAGCCAGCAGAGAAGAGTGGAATGGGGGTCATTATGAACTGGAGCAAATACGTGATTGAGATTGAAAGGTAACTGAAAGATAATTTCACCTATAACATGCTGGAAAATTATCCAACCTGGAACATCAGGAGGAAATTTGCCAAACTTATAACTAGATATGAGGATAACAATAGCTTAAATAAAGTAAAAAATGTCATATTTAAAATTAAATAGATCCACCACACCCTTTATCTACATGTTGCCTGAAATTCATAAAAGTATATCTAACCCACCTGATATACTAATAATTTCTGGAATAAATAGTATTGCCATAAAACTGTGATCATATATTGATCACTATTTACAACCTTTAGATACCAATACTCCCTTCTTTCTGAAAGACACCAATGATATTCTTAAAAAATAGAAACTATAGTATGCCAGGAAGATTGTCATTTGGTGACAGCAGATGCTATGGCATTCATATACTATTAAATAACATAAAATAGGTCTGAAAGCAATTGATTCCTTTTTGAAAAATATGAATATATATATATATATATATATAATCAAGAATTTCTTAGGTAAAGTATTAATTTCATCCTATCTAATAACTATTTTTATTTTAATGGTGAGTATTATATTCAGAAAACTTGCATGGCAATGGGTGCCAGGTTCGCCCCAAGCTACGACAATTTATTCATGGCGTATTGGGAAGCATTAAACTTGGGCGAACCTAGTGTCCTGTTATATGTACATCAATAATGTCAATTTTTATTTGAAAGTGAGAGAAAGATCTACTTGATCGATTCTGTGCATACCTAAGCAACAATGATTGGAATATTAATTTCACTTGACTGCTATCTGACTAACAATAAGATAGCAGTCAATTTTCTGGATTTGGAAATGTATGTTGACAAAGATCAAATACAATTCAGTGTTATAAAAAAAAACAACCAATGTAAACATCTATATTTTGAAAAATAGTGAATATCATGAAAACTGGCTAAATAATATACCAAATTATTATTATTATTATTATTATTATTATTATCCTTTATTTGTTAGGCGCCACAAAAGTTCCGCAGCGCCGTACAGAGCACAAACAGTAGACTATACAGGGTGAAACATTACACATAGTAAACAAAAAATACCAAAACTTCAGAGACTCCAGGCAGGCTAATGCAGTAAAGACGGAGCAGAAGAACAGGTATGGAGAACAAAGGGAAGAGGGCCCTGCTCAAATGGGCATACATCCTAAGGGAGGGTAGACAGAACTCAGGGAGCAAGTTGAATATGTGGGGAGAGAACAGGGGGGCTGGGAGGAGAGAGGGGGAGAACAGGCGGAGGAGATGAGATGAGGGGGTTAAGTGGAAGGTTGGTAGGCTTTTAGGAATAGGTAAGTTTTGAGTGCTTTCTTGAAGGAGGACAGATTGGGAGAGAGACGGATGGAGCGAGGGAGGCCGTTCCAGTGAAGGGGGGCGGCATGGGATAAGTCTTGGATTCTGGAGTGGGAAGATGTGATCAGAGTGGAGGAGAGGCGACGGTTATTGGCCGAGCACAGGGAGCGGGCAGGGGTGTGAATAGAGATAAGGTTGGAGATATAGGGAGCAGTAGACTGAGAGAGAGCCTTGAAAGTGACGGTCAGGAGTTTGAAAAGAATTCTGTATGGAATTGGGGAGCCAGTGTAGGGCAAGGCAGAGAGGGGAGGCGGATGAGGAGCGGCGAGAAAGGAAGATAAACCTTGCAGCCGCATTGAGTATAGAGCAGAGGGGGGCGAGATGGGAATGGGGAAGGCCGGTAAGAAGGAGGTTGCAATAGTCAAGGTGGAAGATGATGAGTGCGTGGATGATAGTTTTGGTGGCATCTTGGGAGAGGAAGGGCTGGATGCGGGCAATGTTGCGTAGCTGGTAGCGACAGGCTTGGGCAAGGGATTGGATGTGGGGGGCGAAGAAGAGAGAGGAGTCGAGGGTGACGCCCAGGCAGCGGAGTTGGTTGACAGAGGAGATGGTGGTATTGTTAACAGTGATAGAGAGGATGTGGTGGGAGGGGAGTCTAGGGGGAGGAAAGACAATGAGGTCAGTTTTGGAGATGTTAATTTTGAGGAAGCGCGAGGACATCCAGGAGGAAATGGCAGAGAGGCAGTCAGATACACGCGGAGGAGGGTGGAGAGAGAGATCGGGCGAGGAGATGTAGAGTTGGATGTCGTCAGAGTAAAGGTGATACTGAAGACCGAAGGAGTAGATGAGTGCCCCCAGAGAGGAGGTGTAGAGCAAAAAGGGAAGAGGTCCAAGGGGACACCAACAGGGAGAGGGAAGGGGGTGGAGGAGGAGCCAGACGTGGATACAGAGAATGAGCGGTTAGCGAGGTATGAGGTGAACCAGGCAAGGACAGATCCAGAGAGGCCAAGAGAGAGAAGTGTTTGAAGCAGGAGGGGGTGGTCCACAGTGTCGAAGGCCGCAGAGAGGTCAAGGAGGATGAGCAGGGAGAAGTGACCCTTGGATTTGGCTAAAAGTAGATCATTAGTAACTTTCGCCAGGGCAGTTTCGGTGGAGTGGAGGGGGCGGTAACCTGATTGAAGAGCGTCGAGGAGGGAATTGTCAGAGAGGTGTCTAGTGAGGCGGCTACAGACAATCCTCTGAAGTAATTTGGAGGCAAAGGGGAGAAGTGAGATAGGACGATAGTTAGCAAGAGAAGTGAGGTCAAGATTGGGTTTTTTGAGGATGGGAGAGATAAGAGCGTGTTTAAATGAAGAGGGGACTACACCAGAGGAGAGTGATAGGTTGAAAAGGTGTGCAAGGTAAGAGCAGGCAGTAGGAGAGAGAGAGCAAAGGAGGTGAGAGGGGATATGGTCGAGAGGACAAGTGGAGGGTGGAGAGGAAAAAATGAGGGAGTGAACTTCTTCACCCGATGTGGGGCAGAAGGAGCACCAGAGTTGGATGTTGGAGGGAGAAGGGATGGGAGGAGGAAATGTTCAGTCGGATGGTTTCAATTTTGGAAGAGAAAAAAGTGGCGAAGTCGGAAGCGGAGAGGGAAGGTGAGACAGGAGGGGGGGGAGAGAGGAGGGAGTTGAAAGTGGCAAAGAGGCGGCGGGGATTGGAGAACTGAGAGGAAATCAGGGACTTAAAGAAGGATTGTTTAGCCAGGGAGAGGGCAGAGCAGAAAGAGGCGACTATAAATTTGAAATGAAGGAAGTCGGCCAAGGAGCGAGATTTCCTCCAGAGGCGTTCAGCAGTGCGAGAGCACTTTTGAAGGGAACGGGTGAGTTTGGAGTGCCAGGGTTGGGGAATGAGGCGGCGCTGGCGAATAGAAGAGGCCGGGGCAAAAGAGTCCAAGGCACTAGAGAGGGAGAGGTTGTAGAGAGAGGATGCCTGGTCAGGGCAGACCAGGGAGGGAAGAGGTGAAAGGAGTGTGTCAAGAGAGGAGGAGAAAGAGGTATGGTCAATAGCCTCAATGTTGCGCCTAGTGAAGGTAGCTTTAGGCGAGGTGGGAGCAGGGGAGGAGGACAGAGTGAGGGAGAGGAGATGGTGGTCAGAGAGAGGGAAGAGAGAGTTGGAGAAGTTGGTGAGATCACAGAGATGAGAGAAGACAAGGTCAAGGGAGTGACCAAGGCAGTGGGTGGGGGAGGAGGTCCACTGAGTGAGGCCTAGGGAGCTGGAAATGGCAAGAAGTTTGATGGTGGCAGGGTCCGAGCAGTTGTCCATAGGGATTTTTAAGTCACCAAGTATGATGGAGGGGAGGTCAGAGGAAAGGTAAGGTAGTGGGGGAGCCAGGCAGCGAAGTTGTCCAGGAAAAGGGAGGTGAGGCGGGGGGGACGGTAGATGACAGAGATGCAGAGAGATGCTATACCAAATAGCCAGTTTCTAAGACTGAGAAGATATTGCACAGGGCAAAAGGTTCTTACTAATGAAATTAAATAGAATTTCAGGAAAAAAGGTTACCAAGAGAACCACTAAATCTCTGCAAGATCAAATGCACATAAAATTGATAGACAGGATTTATTGTTTCCAATTGCAAAAGTGTTTGATAATACTAATAGATTTGCCTTTTCATTCATCACAAAATATTTGATTACCACAAATCCATAGAAAAATATCATATGTAAATATTACGAAATTGTATGTAAAGATCAACTATTACAACGGATACTAAAGAAACATTTTTTATATATAAAAGGATCCCAAACCTGAGGGTTAAATTAGAAAGAGGTGCATAATCGGAAGATCCTCTTGCCAGTCATATTAAAACAAAAGTGTTCTACAGTTGTGAAATTTTTTTGCTTGCTGGACTGTTAAAAATATCAATAAAAAGAATACAGTTCAAGACTTTACCTGTAACTTGAAGAATGTTATATATCTGCTAGAGTGCAAGTGTAGTCTTTTCTGCATAGGAAAGGCCACAAGGAAGCTCAAAAATAAATTTCTGAATATATTTGGAACATAAAGAAAGGGAGAGAAATACATTCAGTTTTAGTACATTTTAAAGAGAAGCACAATTCTTCAGAGAAAAATGTAGTTCATTTTGGGGATTGACTCATTAAACAGTAAATGGAAAACTGAAATGTAGCTAACCAGCTAGCCAGAACTGAAATGTCATGGATATATATACTTAGTTGTTTAACTCCTTATGGACTCATTAAAGATTTTTAGATCAAATGTTTTCTAACTTGATTGTAGCTTTAATATTTTCTGAGTTCATAAAGTATTGACCTATGACAGTTACAGCGTATATTGATTATAATTTTTTTAATCGCTTTAGATTCCCCAAAAAATGTCTATTCGAAAGGAAAGAAGGTTATGGACTATACTATAGTGAAAAATATTTAACGTTTTTTTCCTGCAATTATATTAGCAATGTCAATATATGTCACATACATTTTATGTATTCAGAACTAGTGATTTTAATTTTAACATTCAAGATTAATTTTGTCTCTTTGCTGTTTAAGTACTATTTTTATATTATCATAGGAATTTATATGTGATCATCTTTACCTTTAATGACTATGTTTACAATTGCAATGCACCTTTAGCAGCTTGTGACTGTTTTCTATATTTATTATTTTTTTAATCGACAATATTACAATTTTGAAATATTAAAATATTGAGAAAGGAGTCGATTGTGTGTAACGTATTTTATTCTATTATGGTCGAATTTTAATTTACTTCCAGTAATTTGGATGCAAGCTTGAGTATATCAATATTTTACTCTTCTTGATGTCATTATATAGAAACGTAGTGGAACGCATAGCAATAACCTCCATGAGGCGCAGAACACAAATCAGAGCAGACCGAAAGAGATTTGGATTAGATACAATTCTATCCAATGCAGGCCTGTTGGGAATTAAGCAATACAGAGCAGCTTCCCTCTGATTGGTCAGAGTGTCAGAAAGCGTCTGATTTGTTAGTAGCAGTTAGACCACAATGATTTATCAATCATTGATAAAATGTCTTAATTAAAGCATTGGAGCTCCATAAGGAGCAGGGTGTTATTGTCCAGAGAAGATACATTGTAAGCACAGAAACATGTTGTGATTCTTTCACACTGAGGAATAAGTTATGGCTTGATCCACAGTGACAAAGAGATAAAATAATAGCTTAATTATACAATGCAATCTCAAGTTAGTAAAATATTTTTTGGCGAAGCTGCAGGTGTAACCCTGAAGGCGTGAGCCTTGTACAGTTTGCCAAACACCACATTTATAATCTAGTTCTGTTCCCAAACACTATCATAAATCTTTACATTGCTCAACAAAAGGAATCAACAGATAAATGATTTAATGACTGGAACAAGAGGATCTCATAAAATATATACTTGCAACAAGCTTTTAACATGCATCAGTGTTATTTCCCTTATGGAAAGAATACTTACAGGTCCAAATACCCAAGTACTTATTCTTCATGTCTTCTACATCACATCAAGATCCGATACCGATCCAAATTTTTAACTCAGGCTCTGAACTTAGTTGGTTCACGCAAACCAAAGGGTAGGACTTTATATTGGAAGACATCATCAGTGGGTGGAAAATACTGTCTTTGTCTTGACTAAGGAAGTCATGGGAACTTGTTAATACCATTTTGATAAATTGCTCAACCAAGCTGTCCGCTTGTGAATGTCCATGGAGGTGTGAAGAGCCATCATCATAACAATAGGCACAAGTCCTTCATCAGCTTTGACATGAATGGGGTGCCCTGGTCTGTGAGACTTTTCCTTGGGAATTCCCAAGCGTGTCAAAATCAATACAAGTTCCTTAGCTATCATGCTGGACTTCATGTTCCGTAGGGGAACTGCCTCTAAATATCGGGTAGCATAGTCAAGCACCACTGTCCACAAGCAGATTTCTTCAGTGGCCCTACAAGGTCTATAACTAAACATTCAAAGAGGACTTGTACTATCGGTATTAGTACTAAGGGTGCCTTGTACATGGGTTTGGGACAGGTTCTCTGACAAATGGGACATGACTGGTAATATCTTTTCACTGCCATGCGCACACTGGGCCAGTTACACCTGAGCAAAACTTGTTTCTGTGCTTTATCTTCCTCCAAGTGTCCCCCACAGATAAGTGTATGTGATGCCTTTAACACTAGGAGTACATGAACCTGAGGAACCATTAACTTTGTTCTACCTTTTCTCCCTATACAATACCAGCTCTATACAGAAAATGATTTTTCACAATAAAATATGGTATACCTTCTGGAGGCTGGGCAACTATTGCTACACTGTTTACCTCAGTTACACTGTTAAATGCATGTTCTCAAGTTGCATCATTAAGCTGGTCACGAGCAAAGGCCTTCAAATGAAACAAAATTGGTATTGTGAACTTTTCTGTATGCTCACTGACAGGTGGAGAGGTCATCCCCAGCCAAAGTTGCTTTGGACTGTCTATGCTTCCATGCTAGGGGATACTTTTGTGGAAGTACTGCTGTGGCCCCCAGTATAGCATTCTGGTTTGGCCACTCCCAAAGATTGAGGTCCAGATGTTGTGTATTTTTTAGGCAGATCCTTTAAGACTGCATTTACAACCTTTGTATCAGTCGCCGGTATGTCCGACTGCACTTGCTCACCGATGACCTCTTTGAATAGTGGGAAGTCTCACCCTGGAATAAGCAGATACAGAAGTTTAGGTGCTATGGCAGCCATTGCCATAACTGTTTGATTTTTAAGTGTGACTGACAGAAGTGTTCTCTCATATTCATCAGTTGTCTCATGTATGCACAGGACCTTCATCTTTGGCAACTGAGTAGTTATGGTTTTGGGCAGGGAAGAGCTGAAAACCAAAGTAAGCTCACTCCCAGAGTCAACCAAAGCTAGGACAAGATTTTAGGTGATTAGCACAGTCACCCAGAACACACAAGGGCTTCCTGATGTGGGACTCATAGTATAACAGCTTAGATAAGCAGGTCCAACATGCACAATAGAACAGTCCATAGATTATGGTAGTTTACAACACATGACCCTGAAGTGGCCTGGCTCGCCACATTTAAAGCACTTTGGATCATGCACCTTTGCAACCGGCCCTCTGTTACTAGCAGTTTTACATGTGGGCCCTGTAGAAAGGATATCAAACCTGGCTTTAGAAGTGGCGTTGGCTTCAGCACGAATGCAAGTGCTTTGGTGATTTGTTGTAAAGCAGAAAACCTCTTTACCACTGTGGCAAGCTCTTCATAAGTCTGTGGGTCAGATTGCAGCACCCAACTTTGCAAACCATGTCCAGCCCCCAGATGCAGTGATCTATCACTAAAACTTCAATAATCTGAGTAGGCGAATTTTCCTTTGGCTGTGGAAATTTTTTTTTAATTTTGGAAAGCTCAGCTAATTTTCCTCCTCTGACCGCTGTGTCTTTTTGTTACAGTGCCTCTCGTGATAGTGCTTGGCTCAATCTGGCCCTGAAACCCTGATGTGAGCAATATATCAAACATTAAGCAAGGACAATCAGAGGCCTGGTCCTCATCCAGATCTATATAAGCTTGCTGAGCTTCCCAAGTTAGATATGGTGCTAGCTTCACAGCAAATTTTGGGAGGCAAATTTTCCTCTTATGCAGCTTTCTCAAAGGACACTAGATAGGCTTCTATGTCATCAATTGGTGACATTTTCTGCAGAGTCAGACCAGGTGGTAATTTACGGTCACACCTCACCTAGACTAACTCTTCCCTTAAGAGCATGGTGATTTCCTCTTGAGCCTCTGCAACTTCCTCAACTTGTACCACCTGAGCTTGCTGTGGAGTGTCCACATTCATGAAGGCTCTCAAAACTTCCCCATGTTAATGTCTAGGGTTAGGTAGCGGAAACTTGCTTCCCTAAGCATCCCACTCCTGACACCTCTTGTGAGACAGCCACCCTTCTGGTGATGCACACACAAACTCCTTCTTGCTTTTTGCTTTGCCTTTTTTGTCAGGATTTTGCCAGTAATTCATAACATAAAGTTACACACACTTTCTTGTGATCCTAATACTAATGTAAGAGAGACCAGCTCCCTAGACACTAGCCACTGGTGTCCTTTAGATTTAGCAAAGAGAAGATCATTAGTGACCTTAGTGAGCGCAGTTTTGGTGAGTGGAGGGAGCAAAAACTGGATTGGAGTGGGGCAAAGAGTGAGTGGGAAGAAAGAATACGTTTGGAGGCAAAAGGAAAGAGGGAGATAGGGCAGTAATAGGAGAGAGATGCTGGGTCAAGGGATATGTGAGATATGAGAACATGTTTATAGGAGGAAGTAAAGGCTCCAGAAGAGAGGGTTTGGTTGAGGAGGTTTGTAAGAGGAGCAGGCCTCAAGAAAGAGGGAACTGAGGAGGTGGAGTAAAGTTTTACTGAGATCCAAAAAGCCTTTATCATTAAAAATAACTCCCTTTCATTTCGGTGGCCGTCGTCCTTCAAAGTCCTGCTTATTCATAAACGAAGAATGATAATCTAAAATAGAAGGAGAAATGCATCTCCTATTGTAATAACATACTGTGCATGAAATAATAACCAGCTTATCTGTAAATCCTGTGTATCAGGATTCCTGGATAACCCTTAGGCTTCTCTTAGCATCACATATTCATATGTGAAAAAATGATCTATACAGAATATAAAAAAAAACAATAGTATATTATTCTAATATAATATACATCCATACAAATACACATTAAAGAAGTGGTTCTGTACCAAACAAAGTTCTTTCAACCAATTGTTTTTGTTAATTAATCCAGAAACAACCTTCCGTGATGGTGGAATATTGGTCCTCACCAAACTTCAGCCAATCACCGATGACACTCTAGACAAAATACCTACATACCAACTATTAAATATAATGTCATTTGCCTCCACTTAAAAAGTATTTCTTCCTCTGTCCGCCTCCTCTTTGTAAGACTCATGTTTCTCAGTAAAAACAGAAAATATAGGGTGGCCAAATAATGTAGTATTTTTTAAAAAACATTTATTATAGCCAAAAAACAATAAAATTGCATGTAGATCAAAATAATCAAATATGAGACTTAGCTGGCATAAAAAAGATGATCATCCCTTGGTGAAGTGGTTGAAGTGAAAAGATAGAGTTATCAAGAGTGGCCTCAACGCCTTTCGTCCTTTACTATTACTGGACGTATTAATGTATTGTCACTGTTCTTAAATGTACCAAGCACCTGGGATCCATAGCCGACACAAAGAAATTAGGAAACTGTCGTAAAGATGTTTGAAGAGTTTCATTGGTCTGCAATGGAGTGTACAGGTAATACTTAAATTTAAAAAAGTGTCAACGTAGCACTGAGCAGTATATTTTATCTCTATGATTCATATCTGATTTTTTGGGGTTTAGTTATTGCTCATTAAAAGTTAAAACTGTGTTTGCTTTTCATGCATCTATCTCTTTTTCATGTACCTCATGGTATCAGCACTTACAGAGGCTTGGCTGAATGTTCCTGGGGGATAGACTCAGGATTATAGCTCTCTATGGGACAAATGCCTCCCATTATTGCATGGATACATGAGGCTTCCCATTACCCCATATATATCTCTCATAGGATAACCACTTGTGCTCCCAATGTGATCTCACATAAATGTTCAGAGATAACTTAAGCCAGTGTTTCCCAAACCCAGTTCTCAGGGACCCCTGGCAGTACATGTTTACCATATCTCTTTGCTGGAGCACAGGTGTATTCCTTACTGACAGACACACTTTGAAATATCCACAGGTGGTACTAATTATTTCACTTGTGACCTAGAAAACCTGCATTGATAGGGGTCCCTGAGGACTGAGTTTGGGAATCACTGACTTCAACAATCATATTGGGTTTCGGGTTTATGTGCTGCTAACAGCTTTCATTGAATTATGCAAGAGTTAAAATGGCACTGCTCTCAAACAAGGTCTACAATGCTGCACAGAGTTATAGGGGATGTCCCACCCCTACATACAACAATAAAAATAGAATAGACTTGGGCAAAGTATGACCTGCATAAAGATAGAAATTGGAATACAAAAGTAGAGACTGAGAATGTTATCAGAAATATTGTGTAAATTCTAAAAATGTAATGTAATTGTAATGAGTATAACAATATAAAACACACAATGACCAGTGCACTGGTATGAAAATAGGCAATATGACAATAATGATCAAACAAGAGTTAAAAATGATCAGATAGGTTGACTGACTTCACAGCTGCAACCGTATTGTAACATGCAGTCCGGAATAACCAGAGTGCATGCAGACAAGCGATGTTAGAATATAAAATGTAGATACAACAAATATTGAATAAAAGGCACAGCCTCTATCCGCATATCAGGAGAGTCACTCATTGAACCATTGCGAAGAGTTCCAGAGAGGTGCCTATGTGAACCGAGTAATAGCAAAGCGTGTACACTCCTTTAAAGAGGGTCACACATCAGCACAATGGGTTCTTGATTAATTATGTCGGATCCACACATTAACAGATAAAATCCAAAAAAAGGAAAAACTTGAACGGACTCTTACTCACCCGCACAGTCTATCCGTAATATGTTGGAGGATAGTGTTGCCAGTACTGTGCTGGCGTCCGATAATGATTTTCGTCTAACTAGTAGTTGTCCGGTATAGGAAATTCTCTCACTGGGCTTCTCAAAAAGATATCCGCACAATCTGTCTGTGATATATTGAAAGATGGTATTGCCAGTACTTTGCTGGTATCCGATAGCAATAATCGTCTGGCTAGTAGCTGTCCGGTATGGGGAATCCTCTCACTGAGCTTCCCAGCAGGCGGGTAACATTGTGTGTTTTATATTGTTATACTAATTACAATTGCATTCAATTTTTATAATTTACACAATATTTCTGATAACATTCTCAGTCTCTACTTTTGTATTCCAATTTCTATCTTCATGCAGGTCATACTTTGCGCAGCTTTCATTGAAAGCAGCTCCATTTTGCATAATTCACTTAACTCTGGCAGCAGAGGGCATCAGAATGTTGTGCATCTGTTCTTTGAGTGTCATTCAGTTCCCCATTCTGATCCAAACTATGGCAGGCTGATAGGGTTCATTGGAAAAGAGAATAGTAGTAGAATCTGACAGCAGCTCTCAACAAGAGCACAAGGAAGTCGGGAATTATCCACTATCCATCAGGAAATGTACTCCATATTGTAATCTAACCCCCTGTGACTTGGCACTGTATAGTGAAGTGCTCTTTAGTGAATAGGTTCTCTGTTGTACACAAGCTCTGTGCACTAGCTATCAAGCAACGAGGCAACAAGGTCTATGTGGTCGGGTCCAGTGTTCTGCGTGCGCAACTGCCATTTTTAAATGTGCTCTGGCGCTGAAAGGGTTAATACCCAGTGCTGGATGGGGTTAATTCCCCGTTGCTAGGCACTGTCTGTGTAAAATATTCATTTCAAATGGCAGACAATAAAACTGTATGTATTTTAAATGTGTGCTGTGGGAATGAATAATGTATTTTTAAATTAATTAAATAAGTGTATCTAACTGATGGGCGCTGCGGCACTGGTCAGTAACTGGAGGACTACTTGTATAATGTAGCAGAAAGTCATTTGAAGAAAAAAACAGATTGATGTAAATTTTGTTACATTTAAATGGTGTGTCAGAAACAGAATATAAAGAGCTGTATTTAGTATTTTAACTGTAGTACACCATCTCACCTCCTGGATGATCACTAGGACCTCCATTAAGTGTGTAAAGGTCCCTTGAGCAATAAGCATCACTGCTTGAGGATTCTGCCTGGTGCTTATTACCTGCTGTATCCTGTCACCAACAGATAAGAGCTTACACTATAATGTGTTCCCAGGCTGTCCTGTGTTGAACTCAGCGTCTCTGTGTCAATATTTCTGTCTGCTACACTGCAGTCCTGATCCATAGTAACAGGTCAGGAGGTACCAGTCAGCCCACAGCAAAGAGGAACTGCAGCACATCTACCAGTTATCCAGAAGAAAGCAGCTCCATATGCAGGTGAAGGTGGCAGCCGAATCCTTCTACAGCTATTACGCAGTTGGCATTCGCAAGTTGGCAAGTGTCTAGTGGTAGGTGACACCAGTAGGAATGGTCAGTAACAGTCGATTACTGAAGGTGAGAAATCAACCAAGATAAACTTTGCAACATCTCTTCTCCTCCTTCCCCCACAGACCTAGTGGCAAAGTAAGCCCATCCGGTCACAGTCTATATTGTGCAATTTAGAGGATAGGTTGTGTATTGTACAGTAGTTAACACAGTCTGTATTGTATTCTGACCACTGGAATGTGCTCTGACTTGTATTGTTAATGTGTTGAGGTCATTCTGCTAGGGAAAGTGTGTGTGTGGTATAAGCATTATCAGCTACCAATATTGAACTTGCCATTGGCGACTGGCATTTCTGTGCAGCTACAGCTGGTGTGGCATGATTGTTATGAGGAGAGATCATGGAAGGTGGCAACATAATATATGAACCAGTGAAAGTTGGAAAGTCAAATCAGTCAACTGGCAACCATGTCTGTCCTTCACCATTTATCTCAACTGAATCTCCTTCCTCGTCTAGTTCTTGATAAGACTCATTTGTTCTCCATGGGCACTGCTGTGGTCACACACCAGCTCGGAATAACTGTGTAATTGTATTTGCTCTGTACTGATCACAGAGACACTTGTTCTGAATGTTCACAGAAGTTGTGTCAACAGCTGCTGTCTCCAAGGGGGTCATGGAGATTCCCAAGTGGGGATCAGAGATGACAACAGCAGTGTCAGTTAAACTCTCTGGGTCTAGCATCTGGGGGTATATGTATAAGCAGCGATTTTTGCAAATCATCAATATTCGGACATTCTGCAGGGCAAACTTAAAATGGCAACGCCTTGAAAGACAAGTTTTGCACATATTGCTTAAATCCCTGGGGCAAGTTGTGCACATGCTCAGTTCAACAAACAAACAAGCAAATTATTTAGCACAAATGCCTTTGAGATCAAATCTAAATCTGGCCTTGAACTTGTAAGTAACATAATTGTTACCAGTCTGTAAATGCTGCTCCACAGAGCTAGAGATGTCCAGATCTATATTGTTTCTGTGAGACAAATCTGCCAAGATACTATTAGTAAAATCAGAGCAGAATTGTTTATCTTACAATGTAACACAAAGCCCAGAACATTTGAATATCTTCACAGGTGATTTGCAGTGTACATACTGGTAATTTGTTTAGTGAAATAACACAGACTGAATGATAGAATGATTTCCCTGCACCTAAATTTAATCATAGCATAACACACAATAATATAGCTGATATAACTGATTGCAATTTAAAATTTAGTATGAGATGCATTGTGAGTTTATCCCAGCAGAGCATTACTCCTCATACAGTATGAGTTTATCCCAGCAGAGCATTACTCCTCATACAGTATGAGTTTATCCCAGCAGAGCATTACTCTTCATACAGTGTGAGTTTATCCCTGCAGAGCATTATTGTTATATCAGAACTTGGCACCATGGCTTAATCCAGTGGGTCCCAAACGTTCTCAGTTTGAGGCACCCTTAGGATCTCCATAATTTTCTCAAGGCACCTCTAAGCCAAAATACCAATAGCCGTGCTTACCCAGCTTACCACCGGCCCTGTGAAATCTCTGCTGCACAGTTTGGAAACCACTGACTTAATCTGAGGTAATGTAAACTGCAATACACAGGGAATAAATAAATGTAATAGAATAAATCAAATAAATGTAAATACATAATTAAATTAAAGAATCTTGTTAAAAAATTATACATACGTTAAAAGTAAACACATAAAGTCTGATGTATAGTTAAGCATATTTAATATCAAAATGAGGATAGAAAATTGAAGCGTATCCCGCGGTAAGGATAATGTTTGGCTTTTTTTTAAAAAAAAGTATAAATATTTGTAAAAGAAAAACAGTGCAACACCCCTCCCCCCACCCCGAAAATATTTTTTTTTTATAAATAAGTGAGTCTGCTCGATATTCACATTGTGGTTCTGTTTTCTGGCATACATTCATTTTTATCCCATTGGATTGAAAACTGAAAGAAAGAGAAGGTCCCCCAATGGATTTAGATGAACAATCAATGGGTATAAACGCCTAGGTGTGGGGGAGTCTCAATTCTACATAAAGGATTGTGAGGACATGAGGTTCTCAGATCACTCAGGCAACCAGTTGGGTGAAAAACATAATTATGCTTTATTATGTAACAATTCAGACCTATATATGGGCAAATATCATTAACAGAATTCCTTAGGTTTACCGCTACCTAAAATTGAGTAAATTTGGTCATTGTGACCATAATATCACCCACTCCAGGCAGATGTGAATTTCCACAGTTTCTGATATATGGATAGTTGACTGTCTCAAGGATTCTGGCTGCCTATCTAATACAATCCACAGTGCCATTTAGAGCCAATCTCCTAAGGTTTTCTGTCTGCAGTGACTTCTCCTCTGATTAGCAGGCCCAGGAAAATAGTTCAGAATAACACTCCGATCTCTTTTAGCTGTCCAAGTTCTTCTCTGGAGAAAGATAAGCTCCATGAGACCTGGCAGAGTTGAAGACTCAAAGCCTCTCCCAACACTGCAAACCCCAGCTCCTCTGGTATCTCTATTGTGTACCATTTTGGTCCCCATCCTCCAGGGTGAGGTGCATTCACCTACTGTAAGTGAAATTAGCCCAAAGCATTGTGCCAGGACCTCACAGCTAATCACTGGTGATGGCATTATCCGGCATGCTAGCCTTGGATGTGATTATACAGCAGTCAGATATTTCTATGGAAATAATAACTATTCAAAACCATACACATAACACATACACACCCCTCCTAAAAACTGCAAGTTACTTGGTCAGGCATGGTTCTGCATAAATCACATTCTTTTTGTTGTATATCCAAGTATCAGTAGTGAAACAAAGAACTGATTGAATAGTTAGAATAAAGGACATTAAATCCTGCACTCTGCTCAGTCTGAACAGTGATCTCATATGCACAGCCATCTCCCTGCCATTCTGAAATGTAAAGGTAAAGGCACCATTTCTTTAATGTTTAACATTTGGCCACATTAATAAAACCATCTGTTTCACTCAAATCACACAAGAAATAAACTCTAGAACGCACATTCACAAGATAAACTTAAAATCAGAAGCGTAACTCTAACAATTCTAAGAAATGTAACACTTAGCTGGCAACGAGACGTTTATCTATAAAGACTTTAAAACCAAATTTGACTATTGCACAAGTTTTAACAGGCACTACAGATAATCATATATTAAAACAAAGCAACTTAATTCTCTGGCGCTAAATTCTATAGCTAGTATTACTCTGTAAGAATATCGGTATCAAATGCAGCAATTTAAAAAAAGAGACAGTGTTACGTCTCTATATACAAGCCAAAACCAAAAACATTAGAAATGCGCAGAATAACCGTTGATATATTTTATTAATTCTAGCTAATGCACATTCAAAGCATACATAAAGGATTTACCTTCTCAGTATGAACGTGGTTCCGGCAATCAGCAGGTCCGGTCAGATTCTTCAGTGTGCACCTCCAAACGGAATCCGGATATACAACACACTTCAAAAGAAAGAGTTCCACTTTGATACAATGTGTCTTAATAGTTGTAAACTCCACGATGTTGCGAGCAGCATAAAACAAGCGACGTTATATACCTTTTGTATAAAGATGCTATTATCGTTTTACAATATATATGGATCACTGTGATATGTATTGAATACATCTGATTTTTTATTGTGTTGTAGATATTTTATTCTTGGCCAAGAATTTTTTGTATGTTTGTATTAATTGATTTTTATTCAAGTGATATTAATCAGTCACCATTTTCTGTACATACTTATGTGCATTAGCTAGAATTAATAAAATATATCAACAGTTATTCTGCGCATTTCTAATGTTTTTGTTTTGACTACAGATAATCAGACTATCCTTAGTCTACTGTCCTCACAAGCAGACTTATTTACACATATACATATTTATTTACACCTCTGTCTCCAAGGTGATAAAGAAATTAAATGTCCAGCATTTATTGCGGTAGAGCTGAGTATCAGTATGGATAGCACAGCCCCAGAATGACAGAAGTACAAATCAGATACACCATGTCATTTTAAAATATTTAGTAACACATGCAGAGAAACATCAGGATACAAAAAAAACAACATTCACTTATTCAGGTAGAGCTGAAACATAAGAATACTATACGCTGCACGATGGCTCTATCATATCTTCTGCTTTTTTAAAATGTATACAGTTTTGACTGCTCATATCGTTTATTAATAACTAACAACTAAGTAACATTTTAACTGTCTTATTTTTCACTTTACTCTTATAAGAAAATTTTACCCTTCATTACGTCTAGGGTTCAACATTAAAAGTTCCAGTTTTTAGAAACACACTTCTAACTTCTTTGTTATTTTCCCCCCGCACCACTCTTCAGAGTTTCATGCAATCAGGAATGAAACTCTACAGGCACACTTTTGGCCGGCTGCTACCTTTCCTCTACTTGGCAATGAAATCTCATATCCTGACTAGAGATTCCATTAGTCTCAAGAGATACATCTATCGCAAGGAACAGGCATTTATACTTACATATTAATTTTCCAAATGAGTCTACAGAGTAGTTCACAAAACATCACAATGCCTTCTGCCAGATATAGGTGATCAGCCTATACTGTAAAAGCATTTAATTTAACACATTACCTTTGCAAGTCACATCTCTTAACTTTGAAAACAAGTATACACAGTGTTAAAACACTAAAATGTCTTTTGCCAGTTATGGGTGGCCAGACCATACTGAAGTAAAGCACATTTTAGCAACATTTAAAACTAACAATAGTTTTCAAAATTACATTAATAACAATGTATTTAGCAATAAGGTCCTAGGTCCTTTTTTACCTCTCAGCATCCACCCTTACCCTCTCTTCACTTACTGTTTCGGTACCTCTATACACTTCGGAGCAGAGATATATTTAACACATCTGATACTCACCAGTGCAGAGGAGTGTAGGGCATCAATGTCTCCCCCTTGTCGAAGCAGTCATGAAGAGAGTAAGGTGTGGTATGTGATACCCATAGGACGAACGCCCCCAGCTTGTAGAAGATTTTTCTATTCTATTCTTTAAATAATAATTGAGCTGAGCAGGTTTCCAAAATATAATATTTCTATTTCTTTATTAAAAGATATTATGCATAGATACAGCCATACTGGACGAAGCAGACATACGCCCAGGGTCTCAAAATGCCAATTGGCAATCTATATTCGATGAAGTCATTCTTTTATAGAAAATGTTACTCATAATTGCTTAGAACACACCTTCCCAGCCCACATCACTGCTGACACTCTAAATCTCTATCATTAATCTTCATTAAAGTGACATGTTCTTGGAGGGGTCTTTTTTCAAGGGTCTTCTTGACCTTATTTGGAGCAAATATTTTTTTGGCCTGCTTTTGTGAAATGAAGAGCATGTGACCCTTATATAATGTGTTGTTTTCTGTATTGTGCAATACAGGATTAAAGTGTGCTGGTCCGATATCCTCCTTAGACTGACTTGGAGTGACGCCCGTAGGGGACTTGTCATGGATAACATGAGGGGACAAGTTAACTGCTCTGTTACCAAATTTTTGAGGGGCTCGGGAGGCTGAACAACACAACACCCTTCGATCAAATTTGGTCACCTGCATCTCTATAAACCCGATGGGATGAATCTCACAGAAACAGGCTTAAGTCTCTTTATATAACAAATCTATCCGTTAGTCTAATCCGTTTTTTCAAAAGCACAGACACATAAAATTTAAGTTCATTAGCTAACTCTATTGAACTAATTGGTAATATAGGGTTTTTGTTGATTATTACTTCCATACAATATATCCTACATGTATATTATAATACAATATCATATAATAAAATATAATCTAATACAATATAATACAATATAATAGTTGATAACCAGCAATATGATTCTTCCAGTGGTTAATTTTTAGCCCCTTTTTGTTTAGAAAGTTGTAAATATGGAATTTGCTGCATGAGAATTCCTTAGATCTATAACAATATCACATTTATAATGTGATAATCAGACAATCAGATTAATTATTCCAGAGATCCGGACCCACAGTCATGTCTGTATATTGATGTATTTATGGAAGATTGTAGAACATCCTGTACTGTGTTCAGTAGACCTCAGAAGAACGGTCAGTGCATCATAAAGAGGTTTACACTGTCGCTACACACGACAATAATAAAGGTAGCCCAACAGACCATTGTATTTTTATGGCTACCCCTTCCCATTATCTTTGTATATTAGATGTATCTTTTGTACTATACAGAACTGTAGGATAATTTTATATATGTTGTAGTAAATAATGATTTTAGAAGTGTCTGTTCTGTGTTACCATTCTACACTTTCCTTATTCCTTTATGTTTATCCACTAAGTGTAGGCTTTTGCCACTATTGTCGATTTTGTGTATCCACAATATTTCTCACACAACTGTCTGAGACCACAATCAATCAGGACAAACTTCTCCAGGGAATTTGTCATTCTAAGTTGAAGGTACAGAAAACTCTATTATGAGAAACAACATAATTGTTATCTTTAAGAATCTTTCAGCGATGGTGTGTAAGATGTTAATGCAAAGCAGAACACCTAAATGACACGAGGAACTAGATACCACCAAGATTTGCATCTACCTCTGTGATTCCCAGTCATCATTTACTACACAAATCACTTGTGGACTAGTTTGAATTCACTAGAGAACATACATTATGTTTCCTCTTCCTCTGTCACTAGTAAATGTTTTATTATGCTTTGGAGCTGGACTATCTGGAATTTCCTTCAACTCATGGATTGTAAATGTGAATTTTAAGGACTGGAAAAGAGGTATCCGACTGAGTCCATGTGATCAAATTCTTATTTTGATGGGTCTGGTAAATATAGTAATGCAAACTGTGCTGAGTGCTGACATGTTTCTCAGTCAAATCCTATGTAAAAAATCATTTGATCACATTCAACTATTTTTCTTCTTCTTCTTGTTTTTATTTGTTCCCTACAATATGTGGCTCACTGCTTGGCTCTCCACCTACTATTGTCTGAGAATTGTCAACTTTACAAGAGGAATCTTCTTAGTTTTGAAGATGAGGATATCTAGGCTTCTACCAAAGCTTCATGTACTATCAGCTGTTTATTGTTTCTTCTTGGCAATTCCTTATATCTGGAACGTTTACTCTGAAAATATTCATGTAATAATAGGAAACATTACATACAATTCTACTGTTGTTAATGATACCATCATAGTTAGACTCTCATATCTCATAACAGTATCTCTGGTGTGCATATTACCTCTTATATTAACTCTGATCCCCATAGGACTGACTCTGATCTCACTCTGGAGACACACAAATAGGATGAAGATGAATAAATCAGACTCCTGTCATCCTCAGACACAGGCTCATGTCACAGCAGCCAGAACCATGGTTCTTCTAATCACCATTCACACACTTTTTCATGGATCCTGCATCTCTCTTCTGTTCAGAACTTTCAGTGTAATACCGATTCCTCTGTACTTTTGTTGGTATTATTTATTGTTCTATTCCACAATGCAATCCCTTGTCCTTATAACAGGTAATTCTAAACTGTGGAAGGCCAGCAAACAAATTCTAAGCCAACCTGGTATATTGTGCAATATGGTCCAAACAGTTCTTGATGGCAAGTATCCAGTTTGTTTAAGCAAGGTAAAATTTTCTCAGCATTATTGATGGAATGGTCAGTTACAGATGTTCCGTTTACTTCTCTCCAGCTGCCCATATGTACATTTACAGATCTGATCACTTGGGGCAGACCACCAAGTCACCTGATCTTTGTTCAATGTGTGTTGGGTGGAAGAGAGTGAATTGATTTGTATGCTGAAATTTATATTTCATAAATGTTGTTCCACTGAATAAATTGTTCACTCAGCTTGTTTTGGATGAGGTTTGGTGGATAAAAATGTACGGCTATGAGTTGTGGTGACTTCTTCTTATTTTAATGAATTTACATTAATCTTAAATTAATGTTAGTGTTTAGTGTAACTAGTATACTTGCCTAGATTTGAACCTTCATATATACACAGAGCACAGGGGAATAGGGGGCATTTGCTATCATTTAAGTACCCAGTTAGCCTTTGTTTGAGGGGCCCTGGTGCTATAGTGGTGCCCTCTGCACAATTATGATGTAGTTATTCCTCAGTCCATGATCAGAGGGTCTAAAGTTGCTAAATGATGATGGTAGCATATGAATTTGTGAGGTGGGTGGTGATGAGGGAATAATAAGGTTGTAGGAGAGGAAGTAGTTTTCTGAAAGAGACATGGCCGAGTTGAATATATTAGAAATGGGACGGAACTTGGAACAAATGAGGTCTAGGTCTATCGAGTGTTCATTAATGTGGTTGGGTAATGAGGTCCACTGAGTGACACCAAATGAAGAAGTAAGTGGGATAAGTTTGAGGTGGCAGAATCAAAGAGGTTGTCATAGGACAGGTATGGGATACTTTACTCAGAATGCCTTTATCCAGAAAAATAAGACAAACTACATTTTCGACACTGACCTAGGAAAACTTAGATCCCATGTATTGTATAAAACAAATCACATATCTGTATATATTTGTTACAATATTATTAGATTAATTTTAGGATTTGTCTTCCTAGAACTTATCCAGAAATACTTATTCTACCTGTGCATAATTACATATAGTATTGATGTAAATGAAAAGCTAAATGGTGTATTTATGCAACTATCAATATCCATATAATGGTGTCTCTGTGAAGGTTTCTTGTGCAGTTACAATTATTTTTACAGTGCTGATAAGATAAATAAGGAATGTACATTGTTTTCTGTGACATGATAGCTTTCCATAGTGGCTCGCAGATAAGATTGATTAATATTTTACCACCACTTCCCACCAGTAGAAGAAAATTGGATATTACAGATTGGCTATACAAGCATATTGGTAAAAGGAAAATGTCCCTGGTAAATAACAAAGAAATTCCTCTGCAAAGTGCGAGTGGGTAAGAGCCCCATTTTTTTTTTCAATATCACTGCTTTATTTAGAGCTAGGAGCAAACCCTGCTAAAGGGGGCATATTTTCAGTGCAGGGAGGGGATGCATGCAAATTTTAGTTGCAATCCAATGGGTTGTTTCCATGGCTCCCCCAAATATCATTATGCTCCAGTTAGTCATGGTCTCTTTCCTAAGCATAAAGTATGTACAGATTTATGATTATTGAACATGAGTCTGATATATTTCATTTATTTTAGTCAAGAATATACAATATCTATATTGTATTACTTACTGGAGATCCACGAACCTCAACTAACCCCTCCAGACAGGCCAACTGAAATTATTTATCTAGATATCTTTCAAAAGAAACAAGAAATTTTGTTTGAAAAGATGTTTTGAGAAAACTAGAATCAATTAAATGGGACATTATGAATGTGTGCTCAAACTACACTTGCATTAAAAACACATTTTTGAGGGTAAATGTATCAATCTGTGATTTTTTTCAACCATTTCAAATCTCCGTAAATTCCGAGAGATCACCAGCGATTTGGGTACGAAATACCAAATCGCTGTTAATCTCTCGCAATTTGCGACGATTTAAACTCACCTGTGTTTAGCTGAAAATCGCCATTTTCAAACCAATACTCATTTCTGGTTTGTTGCAAGTTTTACATTGAAACCTCGTGCCATTTTGACCTCACTAACATAACAAAAAGCAGACTATTTCCTTATTTGAGCTGATAGGGTTTCAAAAGTTAGAGAGAACAGGTGATGGTGTGGAAGAGAGTTTATTTTGTGTTAAGGAGCGTGGAAAGTGAGTTTTGTGTGTTTTGTTGTCTTAGTTGCTTTAGTTTCTCTTGTTTGTCTTATTGTCTGTGTGTTTATTACTATTTATTTTTTTGGTGAGCGTTGTTTTTTGGTGTTTACTGTAAACCCCAGGATTACGAGCGTGCCGTTTTACATGTGCACTCATCTCGCTTACTTCGGTTTGATTTCTGACAGCTGACTCATTCCGACTATACAGGGACAGGAGCGACTCTTCTTATGTATGTGTAAGTAGCAGATTTTTTTCATTTGGTGTATTCATATTGGATGCTGACCACTGTTTTTCCATTATTTGCATATCCATACGGATCTTCCAATGTGGAACATGAAATATTTGGGGTTGAAAGCTCGAGACACACACGGAAAATAGAGACTTTTTAGGATTGAATACAAGGACATCTGAATCGGGATACCCTGAGTATATCATTTCTTTCTAACCACAATTAGCATAATTGTATGTTAATATACATGGTAAAATTACATCCATGGAACATTGATCATTGTATTGTTTACATTCTATATACTGTATGTATGATCAGTTTTATCATCTCTGTGAATTGGCTGTGCGCTGTAGTATTGTTGTTTTTGTGTTATATCTAGGAGGCTTGGAATCTCCACTATTAGAAGTTGATTGTTGACTACGGAGCCGATGCGCTGTTGTCATATTTTTACCCACAAAAAAATATCATGCTTTATTTAAACTTGCAATGTGCCTCCTGTTATATTAACATTGCCCAGCAGTGTAACAGTGATGTGTTTGGCAATCTCACCTATAGAAAGCAGCGTGTTGATTTAGGCGATTTTCAATTCAAACTTGGTTGAGTTTGCAAAATCCCAGCTTCATACATTTGGAGATTTGTATAGGTAGAGTGGCAAAACATCAAGACTCGATTTGTAACGATTTTGAGAATGGTTATTTTGAAAGATACACTTCACTGATGATCTTACATCAACGGGTAAATGTATAAAGCTCAAAGATTGCTGGCGTGTTTGAAAAGTGGAGATGTTGCCTATAGCAACCAATCAGATTCTAGCTATCATTTTGTAGAATGTACTAAATAAAGGATAGCTAGAATCTGATTGGTTTTTCAAACCCGCCGAAAAAATCTCAGCTTGATACATTTACCCACAAATCGTTGTTTAATACATTGGAGAGTTTAAACTTGCCTGACAATATCACTGAAAACGGGAAATTGCACTTGGATACATTTACCCGTTAGCGTCAAATTTACCAAACATTATTTCTACATTATAGTTTGACTGAAATATTCCTGACTCTCATTCACTTTATTCTCAATAGTATTAATTTAATTTTGAAATATTATTTTTTCTTTGAAAATCCTTTTACCAACAGATCAGAGGCACAGCCATGAGGACATAATACACACAAAGTTACACAAATATGTTCCCAAAGCTCTGGGAGGAAACCATTCATCTGGCAGAAACCTTTTCCTTTTTTAAAGGAGCTCTGAGGAATTATACACATTATTCATGTAAATAACAAATTAGGTCTCATAAAGAATCAATCAGACATTACAATCTATCAAGAAAATACACAGCAATTGTATAGTTATACCAAAGAGGGACAATCAATATACACTACAGGATCATATTCACACCACTAAACTTTCATACCCTCTGTAGCTAAATATGGAAAATCCATTCCTCTGAAAAAAATGTGATTTATTTCTAAATATTGGAAAATTTAACAAAACATAGTTCCCCATATAAAATAATATCCTCTTGAAACATTCCAACATGATCTATAAAAAAAACAAATGACCTAAGGTGCATTTTCACTCTCAGTCAATGAAAATGTTTTGCACTGGAGCATTCAGTGCTACATTGGTTACACCCAAACCTAGTTTCATTTATTCTTGTGGGGGTTCCTGTGTGGGGGGGCACTTTTCCCTTGGTCTTCCGGTCACCTGTATCCTAAGGGTAGCAGGCCTCTATTGCTCTGGAGTTGGACAGGTTGGTTGTCTTTCAGTCAGCGCCTGCTTCCCATCACTGATGGGACCCCCACATTGGAGCCTGGAGCACAATTTAGCTATTTCACCCTGCCTGTTGCATTCCTCCCAGTTGCCCAATGGTGGGTAGTGCAGACTTAGTCTGGCAAAGCGTTTCTGCTCTGATAGCTCCCTCTGCAGGGACGCATATGTTGGGGTACCGAGGCTTTGTGCCCCTACTATCGATCTCTGACAACCTGATTTATTATTAGCAAAAATCTGTCGACAGGAGAGGAAGAAGTGAAACACAAACAAAGTGTTGCAGTTTCAAAATCAGCTCTGAGGGTCTCTTCAGACTGGCCCTTTATTTATACTTAGGGTCCAACATTAACTGGTTAACAACAAGTACATATAAGGAAATATCTTTAGCTCAGCAAATATTTCTTTGCAACAATAACACATATAAGGCAACTTTGTTCAGTACTACGTGATTAAATATATCATGGACCCTTTTACCTCACTAAGAGCATCATAGAGGTTTTGCATTAGGAGGGATGCTCCGGCAATCCATACCCTGCAGTACCCTACCAAACCTAGGAATACCCTTAATTCCTTGGTGTTCTGTGGTGGCTTTACCTGCTGGATTGCAGTTATCCTGTCCTGTGTGAGGTGTCTGGTACCTTGTGAGATGCAATGTCCTAAAATTTTTACCTTACTCTGTGCTGCTTGTATTTTTGTGGGTGATGCCTTGCAATGTTGCTGCCCTAAGAAGTTAATTAATGATATAGTCTCTTCCTGACACCCTTTAATCGTTTGGCAGCACAGTAGTAAGTCATCTACATATTGGATCAGTTGAGTGGATGAATATTGTGGTCTCCATCCCTGTAATTTGAGGTTCATTTCTTCTGAAAATGCTGATGGCGAGGTGGTCCCCGCTGTGGCAATCTAGTCCAACAGTATTGTTTTCCCTGATGTGTAAATGCTAAGCACAGCTGTCTATCCTCTGTAAGAGGGACAGAGAAAAATGCATTTGCAAGATCTATAACAGTAAAATACTCTGCTTCTGCATGGATCTGATTGAGGAGGGTAAGTGGGTTGGGTACAATAGGTGCATCAATCACCATCCTTTTGTTAATATCTCTAAGATCGTGAACCATTCTATATTCCTGTGGTTTTCCAGGTTCTAACTTCTTTTTTATTGGGAAAAGTGGCGTATTCCAGGGAGATCTGCATTCCCTGAGAACTTTAGCCTGTTGGTATGCCACTACCTGTTTGGTTATAGCTGTATCTTGTTGTTGAGATGGGAGTATTGCCTAATCTTAATGGGGACAGTATTTGGTTTAATCTTTAAATGTACAGGCTGTACTGCCAGTAATCACACATCTGTCCTTTCCCTTCACCACACTTCTTGTGGCACTTTTTTACTGAGCCACAGGGGTATTGAGCTTGGTTTTTCTGGGGGAATACTTTTTACCAAATATATGGCAGCGTGCAGCTGACAACAATTTTCTGACAGAGAAGTAATCTGAACCCTCCCATCCTTGTATGTTATTTTAGCCTGTATTGCTGACAGTATATCAGCCCCTAATAGAATGACTGGACAGGTAGTTGAAGTTAGAAATTGTAAAGGTACCATAAAGTCTTATCCTGCAATTTAACAAATACTGGTTCGCTTTGTTTAAGCTGAACTCCATCCCCTGATAAACCTGTGCCAGTGATTTTTACTTTACTTATGTATTTTGTTGGTATCTCTGAAGCCCTCAATACAGTGTGGCTTGCTCCAGTGTCCACTATGCAATCAATAATTTCCCCTTGGGGTAATTCCAACTGAATTTTTCCTGTGGACCTAATAGTGGGTTGCTGGGGGCCTGACACTAAGTAGCATATTTCCTATGGGTTGGGGTTTGGTGTGGTAATAAATGCTGAGGCTTCTGGGTTTTGGTTGGTATTTTTCTGCTGCCAGACTTTATATTTCTGGCAGTGCCTTTTCATATGACCCGGTTGGTTACAAAAGAAACATAATCCCTTTCTTTTTGCCTCTTCCCTGGTGACTCTCTTTTTCTGGTTAAAACCCTTTGGTCTGGGAGTCTCCTGGACCACATGGACAGTAACATGAGAGGACTTTTCTTGGCTCTTTCTCTTTTTCTCCTCTCTCTGATCCTCTAAAACCCTTAATACTTCTAACAAGGAAGCTACTGTCATTGTACTGGCCTCTGCCCTTTTGGCCATTAACTCACTCCTTAGGGATTCTTCGTGTCCCTGTAGGAAAGCGGTACGCAGTAGCCACTGATGGGTAAGGTTATCTTCCAGGAATCCCCTATCCAGATGTGCCTGACGAACTTGATCATAATAATCTTTCACTGACTGGTCCCTCCTCTGTCTACCTTCTGGGACAGCTGGCATTCTCTGCTGTTGTTCCACACACCAGCGTCTCAAGCTGGTTAGGAATAGGTTACCAGACTCTTCTGTTCTCTGTTCTATTCCTATTGGGGCTGCCATTATTCCATCCCCAACGGCTATTGCAAGTATGTCATTTATACTACCCATTCCAACTATCATTTTACAAACTTCTTCTAAGTCTCCCCACGTGGTGGCCCAAATTGTCACTAGTCTTTCTATATACCTATGTAAGGCCAGGGGATTCTTCCTGTAATCTGGGGCTTTCCTTACTATATCAGTTAATTCCACCGGTGCCCAAGATCTATATTGTTCCTGTCTTCGACTTACTCTTAATCTAGGTGCATCGGGGTGGTTTAATTGACCAAATTCTGGATTTGGTTCGTGCACTGTCTGTATAGTAATTGGGTAATTGGAGACAGTACTATGAAGATATGGGGGTGGCCCTACTTCCACTGGATACATTGTAGTCTTCCCACAATTACATTTGGTACCCTTGGAGTCAACATGACCACAATTGCAGATATTAACCTTACTCCTAGTACAATGTGATGAGGGTGACCACAGGGGAGGTTTTCTATTTAAGTTTCCTAGGAGGGAGTCACATGGTTCTCCTTCAATTGATACCTGATTATCACAGTTTGGGCAGGTACTCCCTGCCCCTGGGATACAGAATCCACAAGCTGGACACTTTTTATCCCCTTTCACACCCCATGATCTAAGACTGGGGTATTTCACTGGTGTTACAAATGAATTATTGTGGGTCAATTGTCCTGACATCCCTTCTAATGTGTGATTATGTGGGTCTGATGGTGCACTTGGGGTGGCTGAGTAGGAGGCGGGTTTACAGTTGTATGACCCTGGATATCTTCTAACATCTCCTCCTTTATCATTTGTTCTTGTTCTATTTGTCTACATGCCCTTACCCATGCTGACATTTGGTGTTCTTTCTTATTCCTAGTAATCCATATACTATGTTCTTTCTGAAAAGTTTCCCATCTTTTAGGATCTAATGACCCTATATCTGACATTCCTGCCTTCCTGAAGATAATATGGATTCCTTTAACAGCCACAATACCTTATCTTTCCTTAACTAGATCCGCAGCAGTGTATGATGTCTGTACCATCATACCTTTACTGCCCTGGGCCCCCATTACTGCAGTTATGGAAATACCTAGTGTACCTGAGAAGTGACTGTTATTCTAATTTTATACACCTTTACAATTAAATCCTGATATGGATTGCTTGATCAACTTGGGTACATACTTTCCTGATATTTTATAAATTAATGGACATGTAAGTGGCCCTATCCTTCTAATGTTTTCTGGTAAAAAAAATTACATATTTGCCACCACCCCAACCCTATTTGGGTTTTCAGATAGTCTGGACAACCGTGACTTCCAACTATTGCTGTATATATCGTTGGATTAAAAATTCCCTCCTTATGTTTACCATATGTTACTGAACAATCAGTGTCAGTTCCTATCACTGCTATAAATTTACTAGTTTGTATCGTCAATGCCTTTTGAATTATAACAACACATTTACAGTCTGGACAACTAAGATTATTTTCTGACATTTATACTCCCCACAGCATGTCTCTGATTCCCTCCGCTCCCCTTGATGTTTTTATGAAACAATATATTAATACTAGTACAATTATTACTATTAAAATAATTCCACCAATACACTCAGCTATTTCTTCTGAAGGTGTCATCTAATCTTTCTTAAGACAAAAGACAGTAAACAGTAGACAATAGACAGTAGACAGTGAACAGTAGACAGACCTATCCTCCGACCTCAGGCACCCGTCCACAGAGGTACCTACAAGGAACTGCGGAGAAACCTTACCAGAATCAGTGAGCAACCTTTCTACACTTTTACCGTGTTACTCAGTTGTTACTTCTTTCAACCTCTAAGAGAGCTGAGAACCCTTGTAGACTGATAGCTGGCCCAGTGATTGCACGTTACACAAAACAAGGTCAAGCCGCAGTCGCATGTGCAAGGTACAGTCTTTGATCAGATCAGTCTTTTCAAGGTTATGTTGTCCCCTTATACATCTCTTATCAGTACAATATCACGCAATCTTTACAGGAGTGAAGGATTCTTATAATGACCTCTCAAATCCAAGGACAATCATCTACGCAGAACAAGGCGAGGTCTCAGCAACAAGTATAGAGGAATGCCTTTGATTATCGAGGCCAATTAATAAGTTATGTATTTGCATCCTTTTATATACATCCTGTATCGACATAAACACATACATTCACTTATCTATTTTTCACCAAAAAACAAATATGTCAAGAAAACAGGTTATTCAGTAATTGTTCAAATACCCGTTATACCATCCCCTACTGAACCCCACATTATATCTTACAGGAAGAGCAGATAGAGTAGAGAGGTGCACATGCACAAAACTTCAACTACTCACCGCACGGATTTGTCTGCTGTTCCCGAAGATTGAGGAGGTGTCTGGTCAGTCCTGGGCTGGTATGTTGAGTATCCCAGACAAAGTCCCCAATAAATGTCGGGGTACCGAGGCTTGGTGGCCCTACTATCGGTCTCTGATAACCTGATTTCCTATTAGCATAATTCTGTCGACAGGAGAGGAAGAAGTAAAACACAAACAAGGTGTTGCAGTTTCAAAATCAGCTCTGAGGGTCTCTTCAGACTGGCACTTTATTTATACTTAGGGTCCAGCATTAACTGGTCAACAACAAGTACATATATGGAAATCTCTTTTACCTCAGCAAATATTTCTTTTCAACAATAATACATATAAGGCTACATCCTTTGTTCAGTACTATGTGGTTTTTCTCCCGGCCATTTTTAGCTGACATGTATCCTGCTATTGTCTGTTCCATGGGAAACACTTGTTTCTCTTCAAGGCGTAGTCCTGTATCTGTAGTATAGTTTGTAAGGTATTTCACACATATATTTGTACATCTTAATAACTATTAATTGTTTTATACTCCCACACATATAACCGATCTTTAGACAGCTGCAGAATCTACTCGTCTGGGATATTTTCCTCTGCTTGCTTCTGTTTCCAGAAACGATGCTTTTCCCAGGAAGAAATGAAGGACCTTTTGAGAAATACCTGCTGCAGATGTCAGTGAATGTACCACCTGTTTGTGGCTTGTTTCTTTATGACAGGTAGCCGGTGTCAGTTACCTTCCAAGATAATTTCCTCTCACATGTAACAGAGAGAGAGAAGGGGATCTAGTGCATTATGTTTAAAAAAGATTATTTGTATATAAACCCACGAGTCATTTACAAAGCAGGTTTTATCATCTAAAATTCATCATACATCATGAAGTTTGGCTCGCTACCGAATTCAGGAGAAAGAATTGCACTTCAAGTTATACAGGATTAGATGGAAAAAACAAAACCCGTGTTGTTTCACTGTGGAAGGAGAAGTTCTGGATAAATTGACTGGTGGGAGAGAGCCTGATGAAAAACCCCACAGACTGCCAAATAGTGTCCATTCAAATGAATCTTTCTCAAGGAATCTCAAGGCAGGATAATGAAAATGATGATGATGAGCACTAGCTAGCTATTTCTGATTGGCTGATGTAGATTGACCTCTCTTAGTTGACAGTACTTTATTTATTAGTGTGACTGTTATATTAGATGAAGTCATGGCTGTCAATGGACATTAATGGACATTTCTATTTGGACTGCATCAGGATTTTTAATAAGGAAAATAACCATTGTTTGTATTTAATTTCATTCCACTGAGATACATTTAATTTAATTTGTATTTATATTTTGTACCCGTGTTTGTGTTTAATTAGATTGTAAATGGTAAATGTAATTCATATTTGTGATTAATACAGACAAAACAAAATTTTAGTTGTGTATATGTCACTTCTTAGTATTATTATATTGTATACAAATAGGGTAATGTCACTTTATAATTCACTGTTAACACTGTGAAGCGGCATCTCTACATTATTTTGGTGTGCTTGAGGCATTGTGATATATAAGGTGATATTTATCATTCACTGTTAACACTGTGAAGCCGCATCTCTACACTATTGTGGTGTGCTGGAGGCATTGTGATATATAAGGTGATAGTTCTCTTCACTGTTTGCAGTTTATGTTCTCAGCTGCTGAACCAATATTATTTGATCTGCTAGCACAGATTATATATAGATAAACCTACATCATTTATTAATCTAGTATACAGCCATCAATTATATTTAAGCTCAATATTCAACCGTACAATTTCATTGAATTATCAGGACATCCTTCTCTTCATATTGTTTGTCCAAAAATCTTCATATCTGCCAACAAGAGAGTTTTCTTAGGGCAGTCTGACGTTTCTGGTCTCAGAGGGAAAGTGACTATATGGTCTTAATATACATTATGTAGAGACCTGTGGCAATCTACTTTAGTACTAGATTGGTTTAAAGTCTAGTGGCACTCTGTATTATATATCTCTATATTTCTCATAATGTATTATTAGGGGCATATTCAATTGTCCGCGGTTTCTGCTGCGGAAAAACTATTACCGGTATAATGGTAAGCCGGATTTCAGCTTGCAGCTCCCTGAACCGCGAGCTGAAATCCAGCGAGAAAAGTACCGTAATACCGATATTTACGTGCACTATTACCGTAATGACGCGTTTTGAATATGCCCCTTAATGTACAATTGGTAGAAATAAAACTTTTAGAAGGGTGAGTGATGCTGAATACTGTTCCGGCAGCTATTGCTTTGTCCAACGTGTGGAAAGTACATGTTTTATACAGTAAGAAACAGGAATGAATTATAGAAGTTGAAGTTCTTGGGGAAACATCATTACCGAGATGGATTCTGACTCAGAGTTTGGCAAATTCAGCAAACAGTGTTCTGATTTTAATAGGATTTCACCATTCAGCAGACAAATAATTAATAGTAAATATACTTTAGAATAGGTTACATCAGGGATATTAGTTATTTTAGTGTTCCAGCAGGTTTACATCAAATGCAAAGTGTCTGTTACATCATATTCAACAGGTGCACATCTTAAATTATGTCTGTACAAGTCTGTGTCATATACTGCTCTTAATGCTGTGATTAATGTAAGAAATCTTAGTTAGAGAGTAAGTGACAATGTAAATTATTCCTAGGGAACCAGATTTTAGATGATGGTAAAGCTGGAAGTTTCATACTCAGTTATTATTATCAATTTAATCTCTTTGATAAAAATGATTCAATGTAAATACAACTTTCCATCATGGTCTCTCCTGTGGATTTCATGTTTTCCATCACATGATTTGTCGTCTGTTCATGTGGAAAGTTCCCTCACATAAGGATGATACTGATATAAAATAAACAAGTAACAGATGAAGCCAGAGTATCATTCTGACACCTGATTATAGATGCACTGCCCATTATACACAGCTCACCTGTGATACTGATACTGAACATATTTGCATTTAATATTCAGTATTATATGAATCTCCTGCCTCAGTCTAATCATTACACTACAGACTTCTCATCCATAAAGTAATAACTGCTAAAGAGGAAGCAGACGAGGATCATAACTGATATACAATGTGGTCATCTCTGGAACTGTCCATATTAATTATTACAATTATTGCTGGAATATCTGGAACCATCATATGTTCTTCACTTTTCATTGTTTATTTCAGACACTGGAAAGAGATCAGAAATTCGGGTGTTTGTGATAAAATCCAGTTTGTTACGGTGCTAACAAATGTCCTCTTACAGGTCTCCTTGACTGTTGAATATATTTTTGAAATCTTTGGAATATATCTGATTTTGAACGAATATATATTTTTATCCATGTTTATGATGCAAACTGTCCTGATTGATTTTAATATTTGGAACACTACCTGGATCTCCATCTACTACTCTCTGAGTTTGGTAAACTTCTCCCACCAAATTTTCCTTCATGTCAAAAGAAGATTCACGTCTTCTGTTCCTCAACTCATAATAGTATCACTGTTATGTTCTATTATAATTGTTATGCCAATATTTTGGACAGCAAGCATTGATATTCCCAAAAATAACACGGAGAAACCAATTTTGTGTGGTCTTGAAATAACTTGGAATTATGCTTACGCAATTAGTTCCTCATTAATTGGATTTTGTCTTCCATTTTCTATGACTTGTGTCTGTATCGGGCTCAGTGTCACAACTCTGCTGAGACACTTCTGGAGGATGAAGCAGAGACAGTCTCATGTAACATCTCCTCAGCTCCAGGCCCATGTCCGAGCAGCCAGGTCAATGATTGTACGTGTTATAATGGACATAATTTTCTATTTCATACTTGCACCGGTCATTTTATCAACATTGTTCCATATTGATAACATTTTGAAATTTACTTTCTGGTTATTTATTCTCCTTTATCCCACTGCTCAAACTCTTATTTTAATTCATGGAAGTCCAAGAATAAAGAGCAGATTATGGGGTCAAAATTTCAGCACCTAAATATAAAATCATTACAGCTATAATACAAACTATGCTTTTCTTAATTCTTAGACTAGATCTTTAAATATTAAGATATGAACTGAATAATCATTGCTTTTAGACTGGCAACTATAAATTACGATAAAAATCTGCTACAATTTCTTCAATAGAAAAATAAAAATATGGAATAAAACTCAACGCATTTTGAATATTTAATCTGTATCATGATATAATTCTGTATTCTTTTATTATATTACGGCAGACATGTGTTTTTTTTTAATCATAAAATAATATAAATATATTCAAACTTAACAAAATGTTTACAAGTGTGATGTATCTGTCATTACTATAATGGAGTTACAGATATTATTACATTACACTTCTCTATTCTCTCTGACTTCTGTCACCTTTATGGTTTCTCCAGGACTAACATCCTTGACTTCTACATTGATGGAAGGACATGTAGTGGTTGGAGTTGCTATGTATAGATTTGTATGTACTGTTGGTAGACTTTACAACGTTCATTTATTGAAATGTTTTTATTTAACATGTTAAATATTTTATAGACAACAGAGATAGTCAGAATCTCATGATGTCACTGCAGTCTGGTCTTAATGGGACAGGATATGATATTCTTCTTACTGGTAGTAGAGCGACACATTTTATTTCAATAGTACATTAAACATTTTACAAAGCAAATATATTCTTCCCATTGTTTGTATAAATCTGTAGCCTTCATTTGTTTGCATCAGTTCTATGCAGTATGCTGTAATATATATATATATATATATATATATATATATAAATATATATATATATAAAAATAATAAAAGGCTAACGCTGCTCCTCAACTTTCTTTATAAACACTAGGTGGTAGTAAAGAGCTATAACACAACAGGTACCTGTACTGAAATGCATTTGCTATAAATACATGTTGCTATCTATATATATAAAAGGTTAACACTGTTGCCCACCTTTATATGTAAACACGCAAACAAATTTGGTAAAATGTTTGCAAATGACTCCTTTGTGCACTTGACTATTCATAGTGACTTAGTATCAGACTGTGGCATGAAGGGCCCACCAAGGAAACCAATGACAGAGGCCCACATAATACCATGCAGCACTGCCAAGAGGGTGATGGGGGGCCTGGTGCACTTAAGACAGGGGGTTATCAGTTTAGACAAATTTTAGACAAATACGCAGGCAAAACTGTGTGCATTACTGTTATGTACACGCAGCTCTGCCTTCACGAACAGTACAGTGTGCAGCAAGACATACCTCCCAACTGTCCTTTTAGTCAGACCAAATCCTGACTAAGCGAGATAGTCATTCAGGACAGTTGGCAGATTTTCCTGCTCTCTCCTACCTGTTCTTGTCACTTTCACCACCTGTGGCTGCTGGAGTCTTTAGATCATTTGCTGCTTGTCTGGATCCTTGGAGGTCCTATTGGAAAAAAAAATGTGTTCCTGAAATTCATAAAACTCCATCCCCGGCATTAAATCAACAGCACCCACATTTAATAAATGGGCCTCTCTCTAGCCCCAACATTAAAGTAATAGTACTCACAGTTGATAAATAGATCTATTTCCCTCCAACCAACCCAAACATTAAATTATTAGTATTCCCATTTAATAAATAAACCTATTATCCTCCCTCCAATCAGCCTGACCAATAAATGAATAGTATTTACATTTAATAAAAAAAAATTCCCATGACCATACCTGGCATTAAATAATTGATATTCACATTTAATAAATAGTCATCCTCCCCAAACTCAGCCCCACATTCAATTATAGACCCAAACCACTCCAGCATTAAATTAAGGCTCCAGTCACCCCATCTTAATTTAATAGGCCCCACCAATAAGTTAAATTGCCCCACCAATAAATTAAATGGCCCCACTATTACCCCACAAATAAAATAGCATCCATTAAATAATTAGTACCCCCCTAAACTTCACCATTATAATAATAGCCTAAAATAATAGCCTACCTTCCACCCATGTACTATTAAAATAGCCCCACATTCTCTCGCACATTATAGCCCCCCCTCACTATAGTTTTCTCTGTGCAGCCCCCTTATAGTTTAGCATAGGCAGACCTCCGTATGGTTAAGAAAGAGCAGCCCTACCCTCCCTATAGTTTAGCATAGGCAGCCCCCCTCCCTATAGTTTAGCATAGGTAACCCCCCAAGTGCGTAGGTCGATTTACTTTTGACATTAATGCGGCCAATTGAATCCTTCCCCCCTGAGTGTAAACGTAATATGAATATACTAATTAATTTAAGCAACGAAGTGTAACTGCGATGCCAACTAAAAGGCAAATGTCTGTTGTGGAAGTAGCTGTACAGCAAGAAGCAGCAAAAAGACGAAGGGTGGAACAGGATAAAGCCCAGCGACAAACTATGACTAATGACCAAAGAGAGCGTGAATGCAATCGTTATCTCTATGCAAGTATGATTCCTCAGCAAATTGTTCATCACAGAGTAAACAAACGAAGAGCGAACAAGACAGAGGTAATATCATCATCACCATTTATTTATGTAGCGCTACTAATGCTGCAGCGCTGTACAGAGAACTCATTCACATCAGTCCCTGCCCCATTGGAGCTTACAGACTAAATTCCCTGACATACACACAGACACACACACAGACAGAGGGAGAGAGAGAGAGAGAAAGAGAGAGAGAGAGAGACTATGGGCAATTTGATAGCAGCAAATTAACCTACCAGTATGTTTTACAAACTCCACACAGATAAAGCCATGGTCAGGAATCAAACTCATGTTCAGGTATTATCATGTTAACTCGTTTAAAGACCACGAACAAGATGCAACGTTATTCTTGATGTTGGCAACTTTAATGAAACAAATATTAATGCTCATAACTGTGGTCCCATTAACAGTATTTGTGAATTTTGCTACGCTAAGCATTTTGCAGCTGAACAGCCATCTGACAAACTATTCAATCAATGCTGCCTCAAGGGTGAAGTAAAATTGGGTGCAAAAGGGTCCAACATGATCTTATTTTTTTCTGTCATTTTGACGGGCTTATACCTAGTAGTTTCATAATTTGCAATGTTTTCAATTTTGTATACGTCCCGCATTGACATCTTAATCATGCAATAATCTCACCCAGGTTAGACGTGAACTGTGTGATTGCCATGTTAAACATGCTTGTTTGTGTGCAAATGTGTTGGAAATAGATTTGAAAGCATTGAAACCTTACTGGTCTGGTGGTTCCTGAAGGTATGAGCTGCGCTGTTGAGTGTGAGTATGGGGGTGTGTCTGTAAAAATGTGTTTGCTGTGCCAGGTGTGTGGGTGCATTGGGAGGAAGAGTGTGTCCATGATCAGGACTAGGAAGGTTTTGTGCACTGCTTAAATGCTTGTATACACTGGTCTAGGGCTCTTACAGATATTCCAAGTTAACCAATTATTCCTGGTACAAAATGCTGTGCTCCAGAAACTTTCCACTAGACGAAAACCCTATGTTCCACAGAACAATATGTCCAGGTAGAACCCTCAGCCCAGATGTTATTGCTGAAGTTATCCTCTTCCCCAAGCACCGTACAATTTAATGTCTCTCCTAGACCGATTAACTGCAATACAAAAGAAAAAAGTAAATATCGGGATAGGACCTATTCATGGTAGGTAATGTTCCCCATGTTTTATCGAAAACAAAATGGAAATAAGACTCAGATTTGACACTGAATTGTTTAGTGCCAGCAAAATTGGAAGCTGATCAAACTAATCATCATCTCCCCATGTTACGAACCCTAAGACTCGGGCTGAAAATATGTGACTCATATATATCTAAATTTAGCCCCTCAATTGCTATTTTTTCTATTACTCCAATTTGGGACAATCTGAAGTTATTGCCAGGAAGCTCACCTTGATTCCCAGAGCCCTGGTATCAAATGTATAGCTCATCCTAGTGATGGAGAAACCTTTGCTCTGCTGGATGTTAGCCAACAAAAATGCTCTTTGCTGAGCCTGAGTTTTTTAAATATTTCCTCGTCAGGTATTTCATCCGTTTTACTCCCTCCCCCTCCAGGTGGCCTCTCGTCTTATTTCCCCTTTTAAAACAACTCCTCCTGAGGTAAGGTAGGATCTCCTCAAATGAGAACTTGGACCTCAAAGAAAACAGATGAACAGCACAGGAAAAGATCCTATTAATGTGAATATTATATAAAACATAATAAATACACTTAATATAAAGACATTTTATGAAAAAAATATGAAGCTAATAACCTATGTAACTAAAAAGTAATAAAAAATGGGTAGGAGATCCGGTACTAAAATAAATACATTTAATAATAACCAATATTAAACTGATACACATAACACATAAGCACCTATAAAGTGAGGAAATACCACAAGCAACGGTATATCAGTTATGAAATGTCTGTACATAACTAACAATGACATACATTCTTGACTTTTGCTTGTGGTACTTCTTCTCTTTTTGTGTGCTCATCTACTGAAATATATAAAATAAGCAAATGTATGTACTTATCAGCAATGCCGCTAATCGGATATTAGTCATCATGTCGTAACACTAAGTTACTGTATAAACAGAAACATTCATTGGTTATTTCTTTGATCACTGTAATGCCCATCTAAAGTGGTTAGATTTAATCACTGAAAACTGCTATAACTCCTTCTCTTAATATAACTGGGGGAAATTAAAAATAGCAAAATTTTACATTTTCAACCTTCCCTGACTCAAACAGTTACAGTCTTCACCACGACTTACAGCTAGATCGCTGTTGGAGCAAAGTGGTGTATAAGATTTTCTCTTTTATTCTCTTTAAATAATAAATGAGATGAGTAGGTTTCCAAAATATAATATTTCTATTTATTATTAAAATGATATTATTCATAGATACAGTCATACTGGACGAAGCAGACATACGCCCAGGGTCCCAAATGCCAATTAACACTCTATATTTGATTAAGTCATTCTTTTATAGACAAAGCTACTCATTACATTAAAACACACCTTCCCAGCTTACACCAGTGCTGGCAGTCTAAGTCTCTATCATTAAAGTTACATGTTCTTTTGGAAGGGTCGTCTTGACCTTATTTGGAGCCAATATTTCTTTGGCCTTATTCGGCAATTGTGAAATGAAGATCACGTGACAATTATATAACTTTGTTGTTCTCATATTGTGCAATACATGTTATTGTGTAATATGTGTTTTTCCATTCTCTTAAAAGCACAAACCCAAAATTCAAGTTCATTGATTCACTCTATTGAACTAATTGGCAATATAGGGTTTTTTGTTAATTATTACTTCGACAGTGGATTAATACTTTGTGTGGAAAAATACAAGTGTATTTCCTACTGCTGTTCTCTATAGTATAGCTGGACCTCATGAAGTGGACATCTCAGTGCCAGTCCTCATGTGCATTTCACAATTCACTTCATCATTGGTAGGAAACTTGTTATTAAACTACCTCTCAAAAAATGTTGTAGCGAATCGTATTTTATACTGTTTAGGAAATTCTCTGTGAATGCTGGGACCAGTTAGCACTTATCACATTGTAACACTAACTATAAGAGCTTGGAATTGGTAGCAGAACTGTCCCATATATTGTGTCCTTGCTGATAGTTTACACAGTGCTCTGCCTCCCTTATACTTCAATGTTACATTTTTACACCTCAGTACATCAGACTTGGAAGTACAGTCACTACTTATGGTTACTTATATGGATATTACCTGGGTTCTTAGAGGGTTGTGACGATGGTCAATGCGATGGAATGGGGAGCTGGGGGGAGTGGGTGGTACCAGGTGTGACAGGAGCAATTTAATTAATAAAACACTGCAGTAATTTGAGATTAAAGTCTGGTTACATTTATAAATTTAACACAATATTTTTAAGCCTTGTTAGTTTATTTAGCGTGCTTTACCTTACATGTGCTGGCAGAATTACAATGAAGCTTTAAACACATATGTCTACACATGTAGAAATATATCCAACTCTTTATGTATCCATCTATTGTTAAGAGGCTGCACATTACGTATAGTTTATTTCTTTGGTTAGAATATAATAACATAACTTTATAATGTAAGCATTTGTCACTTAGGGCATTATTTAGAGTTTGGAACCTTTGTACCTAAAGCACAGAAGAAAAATATGCTGCTCCAAAATAAGCACATTTATGTGTACATTACAATATGTACAGTTCAAAATAATCACGTAATTATATCCAATTGACAAGGTCACTAATTTTAATATATTAAAATTAATTAAATATATTATTTTAACTTATGATATGGAGTGTCATTTATTGTGAATAGTACATTACAAATATGCTATTCAGACAAGTGCACCATTCTTGAATACAATTTTTTCATTTCAGTTTCACCCAGTTTATCACTACAATCACTGCAATATGAAATCAGGTGTTCCGAGCATATATATTTGTAACACACTTGGCATGTAGGAGTGGACTTATGATTTTTTTTACTGGGACACACTTGGCATCTTTTGCGAACTCATGGCACTTTGCTGGTGGCTCCTCTGTAGAGTCTCCAGTGAAATCTCTAAGTCTTTTGATCCTTTCTCTTGGTAAACAAAATTAATCTTTGTGGATACTCAAATGTCCATTTAGGAGAGCAAGACTCAAGGTTTTGATGAATTGTCTTTGCAACACACTATTATTTTTGCAACTATATATTATTAACACTTTGCTTCCAGCCATGTCAGGAGTTTTTTTCTCGAATTGTGGCTCACATCATATGTCAAACAAAGCTTGTCTGCAACATCTACTCAAAGGAAAAACCTCACATGCTAAAATGGCACGGAATTGTTACATCGTTATTAAGGTTGGGTCATATAAACCATTTTGGAGTTTGTGCCCGTCTAGTTCTCTGTGCTGATGCTGGCTGAGTGGTAGCAGGAAACGGGTAGGGAGGGGTCTTAACCCCAGCTACTAAGAGGTTTGGAAACATTGCATAACTAAGAAAAAAGATGCAAGTAATCTATAGCGCCCCAGGGCATTATGACCCAACCTCACTGATGCCGGGTTAATTTCAGAAATTCCACAAAACAAATGTAGAACATAATAGAAGAAATATAGAAATCATCTATAAACTTTCTCAATTTGCAATACTTTTTGCTCCCTTCACCTATTTTTTACTTGATTCTACAAAGAAAGAGTTTTATGCCAATTCTTCTGCCCAACTACAAGTCCTTCATATTATCCATTGACTTATGACATAGATTTTCTCCCCAACATATATCTCCTCAATTTAGGGTTTGCAGAGATTAGTATAAAAGATTGTAATGATGGATATGACAAGAAAAATAGCCAAAAGATTATTCCTAATGGTGGCTCTAAATGGAACGACAATACAAACATGAAAGTAATAATAATTAGGTAGGTTAGGTCCAACATCAGACGCATAGTCATTGTCACAGCTGCCCAAACAAGAGCCTGGGTCTGAGGAGAGGAGCTGACCTGTGATACATTCTGCCTGATCTTTCAGACGTGTTGCAGTAGAGTCATTACACTGAGTCCAATACAGATGAGAGTCAGGATAAAAGGCACGGTGTAACTGAAAAAAATGATAAACACACCATAGTAGACATTCATCTCCATTTTAAACTGTAGCCGATCTTCAGTAATATTTGTATTTTGAAGAAACATCAGGTGTGCGGCCCAGAACAAGGGTAAATTAACCCAAACTGAACATATTGCTGATCCTATGAGTAGTTTGGTGATGGAAGAGGAAAACCACATTTTGAACCGAAGGAAAATCCGATGGGAAATGTTGACCAGTTTCACACAATAGCAGATGGAGAGCCAGGCGAAGTTCCAAAAGTTCATATTGCACTGAACAAATAGGACATAAAAAGCAAATAAGAAAATGTTTATGTTCACTTCTCTCTGTGTCTGAAAAGAAAACAGGAAACTGTTAAATAACATTGAGCACTGCAGGAGAACACTAGTGAGAGACATAGTGAACAGGATTTGGTCACTGACACCAGGACTAGTGATCTTTCTCCAGAGTCTGATGTACACAGTGATGATAGCTGAGTTTATGATGATCCCATGTGCCCCAAAAATAACTATAATGATGATTTTCTGGTCATCCAGCTGCATTTTGTAAAACTGGACGACTTGTCTTGGTGATAATAACAGCAGATCTGAACAAGAGTCGGTGGAGTAATGATTTCATACTGAGCAGGACATGATGAGAGATGCAAATCTGTTCTATATCTGGTTTCCCTCTGTGTGTTTTGGTTAATGTCATTAGTGAACTTTTAAGAGATGGGAGGAGAGGATGCTATGATAGGAATTGTTTTATAAGTGGGTAACAGATGTAACAAATGAAAAAGACTAAGGGCTAGATTTACTAAACTGCGGGTTTGGAAAAGTGGAGATATTGCCTATAGCAACCAATCAGATTCTAGTTATCATTTATTTAG